>NC_086449.1:200558283-200684188 GCF_028390025.1 Pseudophryne corroboree
CCTCCTGACTCTGAACTCGGGAAACCAAGTCCTGGATGGCGCTTGCCTCTGGGCACCGATCACCCAGGTCCATGGGCCTAAGTATACTGTCACTGACCTGGATTGGGAGTGTTGTGAACTCGGGGGCTCCTCCGGTGGTCGGGAAGAGGAACCACAGCTGGGTCGGAGCAGAGAAGGCTGGATATAGGTTTTCCTCATACAGGACTCTGACAATTATGTTTGATGAAAAAATGCTGAAGAACTTTTTTTAGGGAAGGGAGCAATACAGCAACACATGGAAGAAAGAGGACTTGTGGGCAATGACAAAGGCTACTCTAGAATTTGTGAGCGATGTTTAGAGATACATGAATAAAGAACTTGTGAGCGATGGTGAGACACTAAAGAATTCGTGAGCGATGTTTAAAGTCACTGGTGAATGAAGAGCTAGTGAGCGATGTTAAAAGACACTGAAGAATTTGTGAGCGATGTTTTAGAGACACTGATGATTGAAGAACTTGTGAGCGATGTTTAAAGACACTGATGATTGAAGAACTTGTGAGCGATGTTAAAAAGACACTGATGATTGAAGAACTTGTGAGCGATGTTTAAAAAGACACTGATGATTGAAGACCTTGTGAGCGATGTTTAAAGACACTGATGATTGAAGAACTTGTGAGCGATGTTTAAAGACACTGATGATTGAAGAACTTGTGAGCGATGTTTAAAGACACTGAAGATTTTGTAAGCGATGTTTAAAGACACTGATGATTGAAGAACGTGTGAGCGATGATAAAGACACTGATGAATGAAGAACTTGTGAGCGAAGTTTAAAGACACTGATGATTGAAGAACTTGTGAGCGATGTTAAAAAGACACTGATGATTGAAGAACTTGTGAGCGATGTTTAAAAAGACACTGATGATTGAAGAACTTGTGAGCGATGTTTAAAGACACTGATGATTGAAGAACTTGTGAGCGATGTTTAAAGACACTGATGATTGAAGAACTTGTGAGTGATGTTTAAAGACACTGATGATTGAAGAACTTGTGAGCCTTGTTTAAAGACACTGAAGATTTTGTAAGCGATGTTTAAAGACACTGATGATTGAAGAACGTGTGAGCGATGATAAAGACACGGATGAATGAAGAACTTGTGAGCGAAGTTTAAAGACACTGATGATTGAAGAACTTGTGAGCGATGTTAAAAAGACACTGATGATTGAAGAACTTGTGAGCGATGTTTAAAAAGACACTGATGATTGAAGAACTTGTGAGCGATATTTAAAGACACTGATGATTGAAGAACTTGTGAGCGATGTTTAAAGACACTGATGATTGAAGAACTTGTGAGCGATGTTTAAAGACACTGAAGATTTTGTGAGCGATGTTTAAAGACACTGATGATTGAAGAACTTGTGAGCGATGATAAAGACACTGATGAATGAAGAACTTGTGAGCAATGATAAAGACACTGATGAATGAAGAACTTGTGAGCGATGATAAAAGGCACTGAAGATTTTGTGAGCAATGTTCAAAGACGCTGATGATTGAAGAACTTGGGAGCGCTGTTTAAAGACACTGGAGACTTGGTGAGCGAGCAGAACGATATGCTGGGAAAGTTGACTGGATGCTGGAAACTCTAGGAGATAGCACAGCGGTCACAGGAGCACTGGAGATCATCTCTGGAGAAGCGACGATACTCAGGCGCCGGAGCTCTGCCCGGCGTCTGGTTTTGAATCTCCCGCCCTAACAGGATTGGTGGAGCGGTTCTGTGATGCCACCCGCTCCCCGCCCACGTGACGCCGGGTGCAATGGCGGCGCCCACACTCCGGGGAACCGCTGGGAGCAGCACCAGCCAGACGCCGGAGGCGGGGGCCGCCAGACGGACCAGCAGACACGCAGGATACTGAAAGGCACCATTCTGACGCTCAGAATCCAGACACCTACTAGGCATAAATGCTACCCCTAATTCCTAACCCTCCTAACATGCAGCCTGACCCTAACCCTATTCCTCCCACCCCTCAGACTAACCCTATCCCTCCCTGGTGGTGTCTAACCCTAACCTCTCCCCCTCCCAGCAGCCTAACCGTAACCTTCCCCCTGATGCCAAAACCTAACCTGCCCCACCTTCCTGACCGGATCCCGTTTAATAGTGTGAGTGTTTAGTCATGTTTGCTTGAAGTGTATACACCTGCCTGCGATCAGTGTGTTTGGAGAAGCCTGCACAGATCAGTGTGACTATTTCATGAACCAACACTGGGATCTTGGAACTGGCCCTGGTTCTAAAAATACAGGAGGAAAATGAGTAGGAGTCCCCTGTATTTTTAAGCATTGGGCTCAACTAGCAGGGGGGTAATGCCACAGCCAAGGGACATGCTTCATGGGGCCCCCTGGCCAAAGCATTAATCCCCCAACTAGTCAGCCCGTGCCTTGGATTCCCGGGGAAGTGGGGACCCTCCCAATAAAGGGGTCTTCCCTCACCAGTGTACCCCAGGCCTGGGCTGAAGTCTGGGGCTACCCCCTGTTCCCCTGGACTGTGTTGCGGAGTTGAGAGCAATCAGTAAATGTAAGATTTGAAATAATAATGTATTTTACAGGGGGACTGCAGATCCCAGCTAGCCACCCCGCATGCCAGTACTTGGAGCACCACAAGTACCAGCATGCAGGGCATTAAGGGCCTGCTGATACCTACAGCTCCTCTGTAAAATAAATATTAAAACAAACACAGTACACACACCATAGAAAGTAAAAGTTTAATACATACACTCACACTATACTCACACTATACTCACCGGTGCTGATAAGTCTGTCAGGAAGTAAAATACCTTCTTTCAGGAAGTAAAATAAGTAATATTTATAATTTTTACTGCGAATGCAGCAAAAATGTGTTATTAATATGATGGGTGTTTGCCCATTGACTACTTATAGACGTCATGTGGTGATTAGGAAGGATTGTAGACAAGTATATATGATTGAGGGGAGGGGAGGAAGTCTACATCTGTCTGCCATTTTGTAACGTTAGGAGATCAGTTTTCAGTTTGTATAAGAAAATCAATGAATAAATACTCATATGTTTCATGCTGACGCAAGCAGAAAAGCAATGGCATTCATCTAATCCTCTTTCTAGCCGTACAAACTGTTTTGGAAGAAACAGATTTTCCTGTGGAATAACAAGCGTGTTTCTCTCCAAGAGGAGCTGCAGGAACGATGACGTGAGCGGCAGAGAACAGACAATTCTGCAGCACTGCATCACCAGCTAGACTCCAGATACTACTATGTTTCACACTGAGCCCTGTGTTTTGTGTGGGACTCAGGGCTACTGTAGTTAAGGTTTGTACTGCAGTTAAGTATTATTTTCAAAACTCAGATAAAAGCTTTTCCAGAAGAGAGGAGAGAAACATCTTTCTAACGTTACACAGGGGGGAAAAAAATCATCAGTCAACGGTTTACCTGAGTAACCTGAGGGTTAATTTAGAGAGGCATGGATTTTTATTTAAAATTGCAACCACATATTTCCATATTTACATTTTTACAATTTCAAATAAATAATAAGGTAACAAGTTAACAATATATTCCATGTGTAGTCCTGAACAAGAATGAAACCAAAGCAAAACTTTTACATACACCACATAATCATTAATTTTAATCAAACAAGAAAATAACGAAATCAACCTCTTTATTCCCTCCCTTTCCACCTAAAACCTTTTCTCCTGAATCCTCCTCTAGATTGTAAAATTTCTAGGCAATCTATTTTTAAAACCTCCTTTCTCCTGTCCCTTTCCAGCTCCAGGAGCACATACTTAACTCCAAACTCCCTCGTTCATTCTCCCTCCACCATCATACATTCATCCCCATTCATACCCTTTCAGCCAAGGCCACATGGTCCAAGGCAGACATTGCTTTACATGTGCTCACCCTCAGTATAGAATCCGATGTCCTGATTTTGACCTCTTCTGCCTGCATATCACCAATATCTTAGAATAAACGAGGAGAAGTCAGACGGGATATACCCAAGAGGACCCGTTAAAGAAACCGTTACGTGATTTAGAAAGCATCTGAACTTGTAAGTTTAGGTACGCTCTCATCTCACTGTGGGGCAGATTTATTAAGCTCAGTGAAGTGATAAAGTAGAAGGTGATAAAGGACCAGCCAAGTAGATCCTTACTGCCATGTCACAGGCTGGGTCTGAAAAATGACAGTTAGGATCTGATTGGCTGGTCCTTTATCACCTTCCACTTTATCACTTCACCGAGCTTAATAAATCTGCCCCTGAGTCCCTTCGGTGACCCCAATAGGACTAGGGAAAACACACTCCTACGAAAAGAAACCATTATATGTAGAGGTCTTCTCCCCCATCATGTGAGTATGGTACGCTACCCCACAAACATGACAAGGTGGAGGATCAAGATTTCTGTCTATCCCCCATCTAGCACTGTATTTATTAACCAGGCACTTGCAACCACTTTTCTGAGGACTACTACACTATTATAATTCTTTTCCTCCTGTTTATGTCCATTACTGCTGGGAGGAAAAAGACCTTCCGGACGGTTCCATAAGAAGGACTGCGATCCGGAAGGACCTTTTAACATTATCCCATTAAGACTGTGGATTTGTGAGCCCTGATTCACACGTGATATCCATTTGTTTTTGCAATTATACTGTATAAAAGGGTGTTTTACATATATCATGAGGATCTGCAGCTCCAGGCGTGTGCAGGACCACTCTTTCACAATTTTTTCACTAAGATCTCTGAATTATCTACTACCATATGGTATTGTCAAATCCTATTGCTAATGCCCCTTGGTTTGCTGGAGAAAATCTGCTTTGTAAGTCCTTATATACAGTAACACAGTCAACATACAAATGGTGTGTGCAAACTCCATGCTGTCCTGGTCTGGCTGACATCATGATCCTGCGTCACACGCACACATCAGCATCTGATTACCTGCACCATACCCGGCAGATGCTGCTTGGTTACCATGGCAACCAGAGAGATGCCAATATAAAAAAAGTATTCCTAACACCTACATGAAAAAGACACAATACATACAAAGAACACATACTGTAGGCAGGGCCCAAGATAATACATGTAAAAATGTAATAATGTAAAAAAGTGGGGGGGAAAACCTCTGACAAGACAAAGGATTTACTGACATTAACCCATAATAAAGGAAATAAACACTCAGGGACAGTCACATAGGACTGAGAAATAAAGTGAAAACAGTCCCCGTGTATAACTAATACTAAAACAAATTTAAATCTGAAGCAGGGGCAAAGTACATCTCATATGCTAGATGAAGCAATTAACTCAATTAGTCTCATTAAGACCATAGGGGGAGGAATAGACTCTATAATTTTGTATTTTAGGGTAATCAGACCATGTCTACATTCCATAAAATCCCTTGCCATGGGTTGATCTTGTTAACCTGCTTTCTAAAGCCAATCAGATCGTAGACCGATGTAGTGCCATCCTCTCTTTGAACTGCCTTGTGCTTTTCCCTACATATAGGAGTCCACAGGGATAGTGATGAAGTAGATTACATATCTGATGGTGTATCTGAAAACATGTCTGATGGAGAACCGCTTGCCTGAATGGCGATGTACAAATGTATTTCAGAGCAGGTAAGTCCGCATCAGAGGTTATGACTGACCACATATCTTTAGCCTTTATAATAATCTGGGTGCCACTGTAGAATACTTGGTAAATCCTCTTTACTGCTGAAAGTAGAGAATGTTTGTGAGATATGGGCAGGGCCTTTTATTTTGCTCTTTTAAGATCTTTCAATTTAAATCCTCTCTGCTGAAAAGTCTTGCTCATGAAATCAGTATGTCTTTCAGATATTGCCTTTGATGGATCCTTAAAAACAGAGAAAATGGCAGGCCTTTTTCAATGCTGTAGGGTGATGGCTATTAGCCTAGAGAATGGTGTTACAGTCAGTGGGTTTATAATATATACGGAAGTACAGTTATGTTGTCCTATCAATGAAACCTCCACATCTAGGAAATGTACCACAAAATTAATAATAATATTATACCTGAGATGTGCAGTTCGGTTTCCTCGGAAACTGAAACAACCCGAACTTCTAGTTTCCAAGTTATTCCGAGCCTGGGGTCAGTATTAGCCACCAGGATCGGATCCGAAAATGAGGCTAACATCATCCTCCTAGCATAGGCTCTTGCATGTTTTGGATTAAAAAAAAGTCCCTCTCTGGTGGTTTTGGCACCACTGCACACAGAACGCCATAGGGAGAGGGTGTTGGGAGGGCTGAAGTGTGATTAAGGCATACCTCCCAACATTCACAAGTAATGGATTGTGACAAAGCCATGTGTGCCCCAAAAAGGGGGCATGCCTTGGCAACAGGGGACATGGCTTCACAGGATACTGCAATTGCAAGCCACACATCTCCATTTTCATCACTGAGGGGGCATGCCAAGTGCTCTGTAAGCTGCTGATATGCCCCCAGTCCCTCTGTCTCCTGAGAATAGATGCTGTGCGCATGCGCAAAGCATCTATTCACTGAAGCAGAGCAGCAGGTGAGAGTGGGTCTCCCAACTGCCCCCCTCCAGCGTGGCACACTGAGGCCTACGGTTGGACAGTAGTAGGACAGTCCTGAAAAATGGGACTGTCCTATGAAAATCGGGAGAGTTGGAGGGATGATTAAGGGCAGTGGGACACTGTGTCACACACACTCAGTGCATAGGCATTTCTATAATGGGTGCAGTGTGTGGGGTACACATGGGCCCCTGTATCCAGAGGGGCTCTCACCGCACACACTGCACCCATATATTACACTTTCCCCTCCGGAGTCCCGTGACGGCGGCCCTGCACTGTGGGCAGAAATCACTTGGAAAATGGCAGCCGCACCCATTTCCGAGTGATTTACGCATGTGCACTGGATATTCTCCCCGGGAACAATGCGCAGGCGCCATGTTCCTTGAGACCTGCGCCTGCGCAGTAAACTCTGGCATTATGCCAAAGTCTACTGCTGCCGGAGAGGAGGGGGCCCACAGCAGAGGATGCACGCGGGTCCCCTCCTCTCTTAAAACGCCCCTGACTCAGTGTCACCAGTGAACTAGTGTTGTGCGCTGCAGCACTGTCTGTGACTATCAGTGTCTGTTGTCATCACCACCAGTGAAGAATTTCGGGCTGCAGTGTACGGGCTTTGAGCTATTGTGTCAGTGTCATCATCATCAGTTAACTAGGGCTGTGGGCTGTATCACTGTCTGTGACTGTGTCAGTGGATGTCATCATCATCATCATCAGTGAAGGGCTATGGGCTGCAGTGTAAGAGCTGTGGGCTACTTTGTCAGTGCCATCAGTGAAGGGCTGTGGGCTGCAGCACTGTGGGGTCTATTTACTAAGCCTTGGATGGAGATAAAGTAGACAGAGATAAAGTACCAGTAAAGTACAATAGGTGGCAGTAGGGTGCACAATAAGTCCCAGAAATCAGCCCAGTGACAATACAAAATAAAGTTTCATCTACTTCCAAAAAATCCTACTGGTATGATAATTTATATTTCACTCAGACGCTTTCCAAGATTTACATGTCAGATGGAATAAAAAGTGTGGAATTTCTTCACACCCATTTTGACCAGGGTATGAGTTACTTACCCTGTGCGATAGATCCAGCGATGCAGGTCCCGGAATTGACGTCAGACATCCGCCCTCCGCCCTCCAAACACCTGGACACGCCTGCGTTCGCCGAACCACTCCCGGAAAACGGTCAGTTGACGCTCCGGAACGCCTTCCTCCTGTCAATTTTCTTGGGGTCGCTGCTGCGACCACTTTCTTTGTTAGCGGGGTCACTGCCTGGCGATGTCCGTCGCCGGGCAGCGATGCGCCTGCGCAATGCAGCCGCCGCACATGCGCAGTTCCGACAAGATCGCACGACTGCAAAGAAGTGCAGCGTGCGATTGGGTCGGAATGACCCCCTTTATCTCCGTCCACTTTATCTCCATCCAAGGCTTAGTAAATAGACCCATGTGTGTTAGGAAAATCATAGTTATATAAAACAAACAAAAAATAGGATTTTAATAACCTACCGGTAAATCCTTTTCTCATAGTCCGTAGAGGATGCTGGGGTCCATTTTAGTACCATGGGGGTATAGACGGTTCCGCAGGAGCCTTCGGCACTTTAAGACTTTTTAACAGTGTGAACTGGCTCCTCCCTCTATGCCCCGCCTCCAGACCTCAGTATAGGAACTGTGCCCGAGGAGACGTACATATTCGAATAAACTAATAAACTTGTGGCGAGATTCACACCAGCTCACACCATATACAAGAAACATGTCGGCTAACATGGCCTTTAACATAACTCATGCCAACCAGCATGTATAACTTAACAGCAACAGCTGTCAACATCTAAACATAAGTTAATTAGCAGGAAAAATGGAGCACTGGGCGGGCGCCCAGCATCCTCTACGGACTACGAGAAAAGGATTTACCAGTAGGTTATTAAAATCCTATTTTCTCTTACGAACTAGAGGATGCTGGGTCTATTTTAGTACCATGGGGATATACCAAAGCTCCCAGTACGGGCGGGAAAGTGCTAATGTTCCTGCAGAACTGACTGACCAAATTTTAGGTCGTCAGCAGCCAAGGTGTCAAACTTATAAAACTTAGCAAATGTGTTTGCACCTGACCAAGAAGCAGCTCGCAGATTTGCAATGCCAAGACACCCCGGGCAGCCGCCCAGGACGAACCCACTTTCCTTGTAGAGTGGTTTTTTACCGAAATCGGTAATGGCAATCCTGCCGTGGAATGAGCGTGCTGAATGATACCTCTGTCCCAGCGTGCAATAGTCTGCTTAGAAGCAGGACCCCCAATCTTGTCACAAAGATTCTGTTTTCCTTATCCTAGCTGTTCTTGCAACATAAGTCCTCAACGCTCTGACGACATCCAAGGACTTTGGGACGGCTGAGGTGTCAGAAGCCACTGGCACCACCACAGGTTGGTTAATATGAAAAGAAGACACAACCTTTGGAAGAAAGTGCTGACTTGTTCTTAGTTCAGCCCTATCTTCATGAAATATTAAGTAAGGACTCTTGTGTGACAGAGCTCCTAACTCAGACACTCGTCTGCCTAAGGCCAAGGCCAATAGCATGACCACTTTCCAAGTGAGAAACTTCAACTCCACCTCTTGTAGAGGCTCAAACCAGTCCGATTTTAGGAACTGCAACACCACATTAAGATCCCATGGCGCCGCAGGAGGCACAAAGGGAGGTTGGATGCGCAGAACTCCTTTCACGAAGGTCTGGACCTCAGGAAGAGAAGCCAATTGTTTCTGAAAGAAAACTGACAAGGCCGAAATCTGAACCTTGATAGATCCTAATCTCAGTCCGGCATCCACACCCGCATGTAGAAATAGGAGAAGTCGTCCTAATTGAATCTCCACTGAAGGAGACTTCTTGGATTCACACCAAGATACATATTTTCTCCAAATCCGATGGTGATGTTTGGATGTTACCCCTTTCCTGGCCAGAATAAGTGTGGGAATAACTTCATTGGGAATACATTTACGGGCTAGGATCTGGCGCTCAACAGCCATGCCGTCAAATGCAGCCGCGGTAAGTCCTGATAAACTAACGGCCCCTGCTGAAGCAGGTCCTCGCGAAGAGGAAGAGGCCGAGGATCTTCCAGTAATAACTCTTGAAGATCTGGATACCAAGCTCTCCTTGGCCAATCTGGAGCAATGAGAATTGCCCGAACACTTGTTCTTCTGATGATCTTGAGAACTTTTGGTATTAGTGGAAGTGGAGGGAACAGATACACCGACTGAAACACCCACTGGGTCACCAGTGCATCTATCGCTATTGCTTGTGGGTCTCTGGACCTGGAACAATATTTCTGAAGCTTCTTGTTGAGGCGTGATGCCATCATATCCACTTGAGGATCGCCCCAATGACTTGCCACGTCCGCAAAGACTTCTGGGTGGAGGCCCCATTCTCCTGGATGGAGATCGTGTCTGCTGAGGAAGTCTGCTTCCCAGTTGTCCACTCCCGGAATGAAAATTGACGACAGAGCTTTTGCATGTCTTTCTGCCCAGAGGAGTATCTTTGTCACCTCTGCCATTGCCGCAATGCTTTTTGTTCCGCCTTGACGGTTTATGTAAGCTACTGCCATTACATTGTCTGACTGGATCTGTATGGGACGACCTTGAAGAAGGTGTGCCGCCTGATGCAGACTGTTGTAAACAGCTCTCAATTCCAGAATGTTTATGTGAAGTCGAGTTTCTTGACTTGACCACCTTCCTTGGAAGCTTTCGCCTTGCGTGACTGCTCCCCATCCTCGGAGACTTGCATCCGTGGTCACCAGGATCCATGTCTGAATCCCAAACCTGCATCCCTCCAGGAGGTGAGACATTTGTAGCACTACAGGAGTGAAATTCTGGCTTTTGCTGACAAGATTATCTTTTGATGCATGTGGAGATGCGACCCGGACCACTTGTCCAGTAGGTCCCACTGGAAGACCCTGGCATGGAATCGGACATATTGTAGCGCCTCGTAAGCCGCTACCATTTTCCCCAACATGCGAATGCACTGATGAATTGATACTGTTCTTGGTCTCAAAAGTTGTTTGACCATGCTCTGGATCTCCTGAGCTTTTTCCACCGGTAGAAATACTCTCTGTACCTCGGTGTCCAGTATCATTCCCAAAAATGATAACCTCATCGTCGGTTCCAACTGAGATTTTGGAAAGTTGATGATCCAACCGTGCTGTTGAAGTACCGTCAGGGATAACTCTATGTTCTGGATTAGCTTGTCCCTGGATCTTGCTTTTATGAGGAGATCATCCAGGTATTGAATTATGTTGACTCCCTGTTTGCGAAGGAGAACCATCATCTCCACCATCACCTTGGTGAATATTCTCGGAGCCGTGGAGAGCCCGAACGGTAATGTCTGGAATTGGTAGTGGCAATCCTGAACTGCAAACCTCAGGTATGCTTGATGTGGCGGGTAAATGGGGACATGCAAGTAAGCATCCTTGATGTCCACTGACACCAGAAATTCCTTTTCTTCCAAGCTGGAAATCACCGCTCTCAAGGATTCCATCTTGAATTTGTATATTTTTAAATAAAGATTCAGAGATTTTAGGTTTAAAATCGGCCTGACCGAGCCATCCGGCTTTGGTACTACAAACAGGCTTGAATAAAAGCCTTGATTCCTTTGTTCGGCAGGAACCAAGGCAATTACTTTGTCTTGACATAATTTTTGTATTGCGTTCAGGACATTTGCGCTGTCCTGAGCAGAAACTGGTAAGGCTGATTTGAAAAATCGGCATGGGGGAAGGTCTTGAAATTCCAACTTGTAACCTTGGGGTATTATCTGTAAAACCCAAGGATCCAGGTCTGAGCGAAGCCAGACCAGGCTGAAAAATAGTAGACATGCCCCCACCCGATTGCACTCCCGCAGAGGAGGCCCAGCGTCATGCTATGGTTTTTGCAGAAGTAGTTGCTGACTTCTGCTCTTGGGAGTCTGAGTGTGTTGTAGGTTTTCTACCTATTCCTCTCCCTTTTCCTGTGAAAAAAGGGTTACTTTTAGCCTTTTTGTACTTGTTGGGCCGAAAGGACTGCATAGTATGAGAATGATGTACTTTTTTAGCCGGCGTAGCTGGCGACGGCAGAATTGCTGACTTTGCCAGATGTAGTAGTTGATATCAAGGCATCTAATTTCTCTCCAAAGAGGGCCTCACCATTGTATGGGAGCGCCTCAATATTTCTTTTGGATTCTGCATCAGCATTCCATTGGCATATCCAGAGCGCCCTGCGGGCTGAAACCGCCATAGCAGAGGCACGTGAGCCCAGTAAGCCTACGTCCTTCATAGCCTCAACCAAATAACCTGCAGAATCTTTGATATGACCTAGAATTTGCAGCATATCAAAGTTCCCAATGGTGGGAACTTTGTGGTCAGCGGTTGACCGAAAGTAACCTCACCGCTGACCACAAAGTTCCCACCATTGGTTACAATGGAGCGCATAGGTGCTACATTGTATCACTGCCGTGTGCTGCCTGACATACACTACAGGAGCACACAGCCAATCAGGAGGGTGCCACAACGTGGCGCTCCCTGATTGGCTGAAGGAACCCTCTTAGACAGAAGTCAGGGGGGGTTCCTGTCAGTCGGGGAAAGGGGTCCCATGTGAAAACATGGGGCCCCTTTCAGTGCGTGGTCGGGTGTCCATTTTTTTATTTTGCAAAGTACGTGGATTACAAATAGAAAAGAAGAGGACCGAACTACACTGGATTATGTGAGTATAATTTTTCCAACAGGTACCCCATGGATTCTACATGGAGAAGAGGACCGACCCTCGTGTGAACATAGGTAAGTATGTATGTTTGGAGGTGTGGATGTATGTATTAAACTTTTACTTTCAAGGTGTGTGTCTTCTGTTTTTATTGGGGTATTTTTTTTAGTAGTAGTACTACAGGTACCAGCGGGCCCGGTTTTCCACCGCATGCTGGTACTTGTGGTTCTCCAAGTACCAGCTTGCGGGGAGGCTTGCTGGGCCTTGTAGTACTGCTACTAAAAACAATATTAAAATTTTGTCAAAAAGGCTATCAGCCCCCCATCCGCCGCCCTTGGATGGGGGGGACAGCCTCGGGCTTCACCCCTGGCCCTTGGGTGGCTGGAGGGGGGGGACCCCTTGATTGAAGGGGTCCCCACTCCTCCAGGGTACCCCGGCCAGGGGTGACTAGTTGGGTATGTAATGCCAGGGCCGCAGGGACCAATATAAAAGTGTCCCCCGGCTGTGGCATTATGTATCTGGCTAGTGGAGCCCGGTGCTGGTTTCAGAAATACGGGGGACCCCTACGCTTTTTGTGCCCCGTATTTTTGGAACCAGGACCAGGCGCAGAGCCCGGTGCTGGTTGATTAAATATGGGGGAACCCCGGTCACTTTTCCCCCCATATTTTTTCAACCAGGACCGGCTCAAAGAGCCCGAGGCTGGTTTTGCTTAGGAGGGGGGACCCTACGCATTTTTTTTTGGCAAATTTAACACTTTCCCACCCCTTCCCACTGATAAACATGCACGGATCTCATGGATCCGTGCATGCCTATCAGAACACGGTAAAAAAAAGCAGGTCTGTTTTATTTTAGCACTTTTTCACGATTTGTATTTTTTCACGGCAGTGTTTGGCTATTGTCGGCAGTGTTTGTGAATTGCACTTTTTAGTAAATGACCGAGTTCTACCAAATTCCAGGCGTATTTGACCGATGGTGTATTCATTCTTATTTTTTTCCTTGGACTTCCAAAAAATTACGAATGCCCTCATCACTGCCGTGATTTGAGTTTAGTAAATTCCCGAGATGACACTTTGAAGAAAAAACACCATCTCTGTCAAAATCGGGACCTTAGTAAATATACCCCAAAGTCTTTTCCAGCTGAACTCTGTAGAGCTTCACTGATGTGCATCCAGTCTCCCTGGCACATTTTCTAAACTGAGGTCTGGAGGAGGGGCATAGAGGGAGGAGCCAGTTCACACTGTTAAAAAGTCTTAAAGTGCCGAAGGCTCCTGCGGAACCATCTATACCCCCATGGTACTAAAATGGACCCCAACATCCTCTAGGACATAAGAGAAAAGTGTGTTTTCAGGACAGGCTCAGGTACTGTACTTAATAATATAATAGTTGCAAAATCGCGTTGTTGTTTTTTTTTTTTTTTTTGCAACTATCACGTGAAAATTGCAGCAAAAATGGCTTTTCCCATGTTTGCGCTCTCCCATTTTTCACCCTGTTCCAAACGTGCGAAAACGGGACATGCAGTGGGTGGAAGAAAAAAGAAGTAAAAAATCATGGTGAAAATGGGTAAATCAGCCTGTACCTCAAAAAATGCTAAATGAACATGGGACACAGTATAAAAGTGTATTATAGGTCATATTTGTCATGAACCACAGGTAGTGGTTCATTCCTATTTTATGTTTATAAGTAGTCTTGCAGGCCAGGATTTCCCGTTGCTCTGGTTTAAGAAGATTCTTGTTTGCTGCCAGTGGTGAGTCTGTGTGATTGCAGCTTGTTCCCATGTGTTCAGCCTCACCTGTCTGTTGATTGCACCTCTCAGTTGTGCAGCAGGGCAGCTGCACGACATAATTAATTAAGACTCTCTGTTATATGCTGGCTCAGTGCAATTCACAGACGCTGGTGATATTTCCTGAGTTCCAGAGTTCTTGAGTTCTGAGCTAGTCTCTGCCAGTTCCTGAGCTCCTGTCTAGCAGTATCTGCCTAGCTGCTTTGAGTGTCGGTTCCTGTGTCGATTCCAGTGTCTGTTCCTGTGTCCTGCCGTGAAGCGTTCCTGTCCAGGAGTCCTGTGGCTTTGTCTGTACCTGGGCGAGTGTCTGGCTTCTTGGTGTCCACCGGTCTGTCGTTTGGGATTCTGCCTGTCCTCCGGTTCTGAGAGTCTGTGTCGGCTACATTGGGGGTTCCTGTCCGTTTGCCAGTATTTGTACCGGTTCCGTGAGTAGCGGCTTTGCCGCGTCCGTCGGCTCAGGCCGCAGTATTCTTTGGTTATAATTTGTTTCTGGTGTTTTGCAGAGGGTTCTGCTTGTGCTGTCACCGCCGGTACACAACGGTATTGTGTCGGCGAGTGGACAGCATTTCCTTTGTTGTTCTTTTCCTTTGGCGGCGTGCCGCACATATATTTAGGTTTAGGTTTGTTAGTAGCCCCTAGCCTTCTGTTTGTTTTAGCTAGAGGTCCCCTTGTTATTATCCTGTCTCGGTTCACGCCTTGTCTCAATCTAAGACCTGGGGGCATCGGAGTTGGGCAGACCTAATCCGCCCTTCAAACGCGGCTGCCATGGGCCCAAGAAACCATAGTCACTCAGGCGTGAACTGACCACACGGGTGAAACAATGGAGGTAGGGTGCTAGGGGCTATTTCCACACCACACCTTATTTCAGCGTCATGTTCTGGTGCTCAGGACTCACTACGCAACATCTCCCTTGTTCTGAGCACCAGGAACCTAACATTATCACCAGCCATACAACAAAAAAGAAATAAAACTTTTTCTTTTTTGGCCCAGTCCAGTGTCTTGTCTAGAATCCAGTCCTGTCTAGAATTCAGTGTGCAGAATCCAGTCCGGTGTTTAGAATCCAGTCCTGTCTAGAACTCAGTGTGCAGAATCCAGTCTGGTGTTTAGAATCCAGTCCTGTCTAGAATTCAGTGTGCAGAATCCAGTCCGGTGTTTAAAAATCCAGTCTTGTCTTGTCTAGTTTAAGAATCCAGTCCAGTCTTGTCTTGTCTAGTCTAGTCTAGTCTTGTCTTGTCTAGTTTAAAATCCTCCTATGCCAACTATGCAAGCCCTGCAGGCGTCTCTCAGCCCTGAACTCTGCTTTCAGTGCTTTGAAACCTGAGCGGCTGGAAGTTTTGCAGCAATCCTTAAAGCAACTGCAAAACCTTCTGACCAAAATTTTGCTTATTTTGCCAGAAGTTCTTGAGAGTTCTTTCTCTAAAGAGACTCTTGTTCACAGTATGGTGACAAGTGAAACCTCAGGTTTAATTAGAGAGAAAAAGTTTGAAAGTTTTCTGCGGCCCAGGCTCTCAGAAGAGGAGCGTCTGCGTCGCAGAAACTTAGATTTATGCCTATATTGTGGGGGTTTAGGCCACTATCTGCAGACCTGTGAGTTGCGCAAGCCAAAGTGTGGTGACAAGTCCTGCCCTCTGGCCAAGTTGAGTCAGGATACAAGACCTACTCCTGTCTCTACTGTGGCAGAGGTACTTGTCACACAACCCACACTAAAAAGCACTCTGTCCTATAATTGGGGCCCTTGGGCTAGGGAGCCCCATTATAGATTCAGGAACCAAAGGAGAATGTTTCTCTCCTCTCTTGATTTTCCTGTGGAAGCAGAGTTGCAAACCCCTGGAGTGGTGCCCAATGCCCAGGGTCCTGGAGTGGTGCCCGATGCCCAGAGTCCAGGAGCGGTACCCGATGCCCAGAGTCCTGGAGCGGTACCCGATGCTCTAGGTTATAGAGGGACATCGAATATTATTGCTCAGGTGTCAATATCAGAAGGGGTCTCAGAAGCTGTTACCCCAGGTAGAGACTTGAAAAGCGCAACTCCAGAGAAGGTGTCTAAAACCATAGTTCTAGAAGGGAACTCGAGAAGCAAAACCCCAGAAGGGATCTTTGAAGTAATATCCCCAAGTGGGGTCTCGAGAGACGCAGCCCCAAAGAAGGGTCTAGAGGTCGCTTCCCCAGGAAAGGACTCAAGAGGCATAGCGTTAGTGGCGGTTCTGAAGGTTATAGCTTCAGCAAAGGTCCCGGAAGTCTTAGTCCCGGGAGAAGTTTCGATAATTATCGACTCAGAGAGGGAGGCCGACGGCTCGGTCCCAGAGAGGGAGGCCGACGGCTCGGTCCCAGAGAGGGAGGCCGACGGCTCGGTCCCAGAGAGGGAGGCCGACGGCTCGGTCCCAGAGAGGGAGGCCGACGGCCCGGTCCCAGTGAGGGAGGCCGACGGCCCGGTCCCAGTAAAAGAATCCGAGGTGCTGGCCCCAGCGGGGTTCCCAAAGGCCACTGCCCCAGCGGGGTTCCCGGAGGCCACTGCCCCAGCGGGGTTTCCGGAGGCCACTGCCCCAGCGGGGTTCCCGGAGGCCACTGCCCCAGCGGGGTTCCCGGAGGCCACTACCCCAGGTGGGGTTCAGAAAGTCACTACCCCAGGTGGGGTTCCGAGGGCCACTGCCCCAGGTGGGGTTCCGAGGGTCACTGCCCCAGGTGGGGTTCAGAAAGTCACTGCCCCAGGTGGGGTTCAGAAAGTCTTAGCCTCGAGTAAGGTCAATAGTGACCAGGTCCTAGCAAAGCACTCTAGTCAGTCAGATGGGAAGGAAGCAGATCCTGACTCTGTTGATATCTCAACATCTATAATCTTTGATGGGGACTTAGTCCAATTTCTGGCGCTTTACAAACACTATTACACCATTTTGTTGTTTAGACCATTTCTGGGCATCACTTCAGAGAACCTAGTGCTCTATCTGATATATTCCTTTAGAGGAGAGCCTTTTGAGTGGGCAACCAGCCTAATGAAAGCTGAAGATCCCATTCTTCAGGATCCCCCGGCATTCAGTGATGCAGTTATTAAGAGATATGGTTTCAAAGAAATTGGTTCAGGTTCCTCTAGGTCACCCGTCTTATCTGCTGAGAGTTCACCGTATTCTGTAAATTCGGCACAAGAGTCTCAGCCCGTTGTTTTGACTGCAGGATGTGCTTTTCTCTCTTCTTCTAATAGTAGTACTTTGCCTGAAAGTTCAGCTCCCAGGGTTAAGAAACCAATCTCTGATTTGAACCCAGCCTTGCTGGGAGGTACCATCAGTTCAGACAATGTTTGGGGATTTTCCTTGGTCAGACCTCAAGAACTTTGTAAAAATAATAATAAGAAGAAAAAGAAATGATTATTGACTCTTGCCTTGTTTAAAAAAAAAAATTCCTTTCCTTGTCTTGTGTCCAGTGGCCACCGTCAAGGGGGGGGGGGGCACCGGTCCAAGCTGTTGTCACAGCTTGTTTCTGTTAGACCAGTGTGTCAGGTTTTTTTTGTATCCCTTGTTTTGGAAAGTCTGAATTTTGGGGTCCTTTGACCCCTCCTCAAGGGGGGGGGGGTAATGTTATGAGCCACGGCTGTGGCTCATTCCTGTTTTGCATTTTTGGTTATGTATTTTATGTTATACTTCTGCTTCTGTTCCCCGTGGGTGTCATGGGGTGTTCGGAGCCCACCCTTAAAGAGAGGGTACTGTTATGAACCACAGGTAGTGGTTCATTCCTATTTTATGTTTATAAGTAGTCTTGCAGGCCAGGATTTCCCGTTGCTCTGGTTTAAGAAGATTCTTGTTTGCTGCAAGTGGTGAGTCTGTGTGATTGCAGCTTGTTCCCATGTGTTCAGCCTCACCTGTCTGTTGATTGCACCTCTCAGTTGTGCAGCAGGGCAGCTGCACAACATAATTAATTAAGACTCTCTGTTATATGCTGGCTCAGTGCAATTCACAGACGCTGGTGATATTTCCTGAGTTCCAGAGTTCTTGAGTTCTGAGCTAGTCTCTGCCAGTTCCTGAGCTCCTGTCTAGCAGTATCTGCCTAGCTGCTTTGAGTGTCGGTTCCTGTGTCGATTCCAGTGTCTGTTCCTGTGTCCTGCCGTGAAGCGTTCCTGTCCAGGAGTCCTGTGGCTTTGTCTGTACCTGGGCGAGTGTCTGGCTTCTTGGTGTCCACCGGTCTGTCGTTTGGGATTCTGCCTGTCCTCCGGTTCTGAGAGTCTGTGTCGGCTACATTGGGGGTTCCTGTCCGTTTGCCAGTATTTGTACCGGTTCCGTGAGTAGCGGCTTTGCCGCGTCCGTCGGCTCAGGCCGCAGTATTCTTTGGTTATAATTTGTTTCTGGTGTTTTGCAGAGGGTTCTGCTTGTGCTGTCACCGCCGGTACACAACGGTATTGTGTCGGCGAGTGGACAGCATTTCCTTTGTTGCTCTTTTCCTTTGGCAGCGTGCCGCACATATATTTAGGTTTAGGTTGTTAGTAGCCCCTAGCCTTCTGTTTGTTTTAGCTAGAGGTCCCCTTGTTATTATCCTGTCTCGGTTCACGCCTTGTCTCAATCTAAGACCTGGGGGCATCAGAGTTGGGCAGACCTAATCCGCCCTTCAAACGTGGCTGCCGTGGGCCCAAGAAACCATAGTCACTCAGGCGTGAACTGACCACACGGGTGAAACAATGGAGGTAGGGTGCTAGGGGCTATTTCCACACCACACCTTATTTCAGCGTCATGTTCTGGTGCTCAGGACTCACTACGCAACATCTCCCTTGTTCTGAGCACCAGGAACCTAACATTATCACCAGCCATACAACAAAAAAGAAATAAAACTTTTTCTTTTTTGGCCCAGTCCAGTGTCTTGTCTAGAATCCAGTCCTGTCTAGAATTCAGTGTGCAGAATCCAGTCCGGTGTTTAGAATCCAGTCCTGTCTAGAACTCAGTGTGCAGAATCCAGTCCGGTGTTTAGAATCCAGTCCTGTCTAGAATTCAGTGTGCAGAATCCAGTCCGGTGTTTAAAAATCCAGTCTTGTCTTGTCTAGTTTAAGAATCCAGTCCAGTCCAGTCTTGTCTAGTCTAGTCTAGTCTTGTCTTGTCTAGTTTAAAATCCTCCTATGCCAACTATGCAAGCCCTGCAGGCGTCTCTCTCAGCCCTGAACTCTGCTTTCAGTGCTTTGAAACCTGAGCGGCTGGAAGTTTTGCAGCAATCCTTAAAGCAATTGCAAAACCTTCTGACCAAAATTTTGCTTATTTTGCCAGAAGTTCTTGAGAGTTCTTTCTCTAAAGAGACTCTTGTTCACAGTATGGTGACAAGTGAAACCTCAGGTTTAATTAGAGAGAAAAAGTTTGAAAGTTTTCTGCGGCCCAGGCTCTCAGAAGAGGAGCGTCTGCGTCGCAGAAACTTAGATTTATGCCTATATTGTGGGGGTTTAGGCCACTATCTGCAGACCTGTGAGTTGCGCAAGCCAAAGTGTGGTGACAAGTCCTGCCCTCTGGCCAAGTTGAGTCAGGATACAAGACCTACTCCTGTCTCTACTGTGGCAGAGGTACTTGTCACACAACCCACACTAAAAAGCACTCTGTCCTATAATTGGGGCCCTTGGGCTAGGGAGCCCCATTATAGATTCAGTAACCAAAGGAGAATGTTTCTCTCCTCTCTTGATTTTCCTGTGGAAGCAGAGTTGCAAACGCCTGGAGTGGTGCCCGATGCCCAGGGTCCTGGAGTGGTGCCCGATGCCCAGAGTCCAGGAGCGGTACCCGATGCCCAGAGTCCTGGAGCGGTACCCGATGCTCTAGGTTATAGAGGGACATCGAATATTATTGCTCAGGTGTCAATATCAGAAGGGGTCTCAGAAGCTGTTACCCCAGGTAGAGACTTGAAAAGCGCAACTCCAGAGAAGGTGTCTAAAACCATAGTTCTAGAAGGGAACTCGAGAAGCAAAACCCCAGAAGGGATCTTTGAAGTAATATCCCCAAGTGGGGTCTCGAGAGACGCAGCCCCAAAGAAGGGTCTAGAGGTCGCTTCCCCAGGAAAGGACTCAAGAGGCATAGCGTTAGTGGAGGTTCTGAAGGTTATAGCTTCAGCAAAGGTCCCGGAAGTCTTAGTCCCGGGAGAAGTTTCGATAATTATCGACTCAGAGAGGGAGGCCGACGGCTCGGTCCCAGAGAGGGAGGCCGACGGCTCGGTCCCAGAGAGGGAGGCCGACGGCTCGGTCCCAGAGAGGGAGGCCGACGGCCCGGTCCCAGTGAGGGAGGCCGACGGCCCGGTCCCAGTAAAAGAATCCGAGGTGCTGGCCCCAGCGGGGTTCCCGAAGGCCACTGCCCCAGCGGGGTTCCCGGAGGCCACTGCCCCAGCGGGGTTTCCGGAGGCCACTGCCCCAGCGGGGTTCCCGGAGGCCACTGCCCCAGTGGGGTTCCCGGAGGCCACTACCCCAGGTGGGGTTCAGAAAGTCACTACCCCAGGTGGGGTTCCGAGGGCCACTGCCCCAGGTGGGGTTCCGAGGGTCACTGCCCCAGGTGGGGTTCAGAAAGTCACTGCCCCAGGTGGGGTTCAGAAAGTCTTAGCCTCGAGTAAGGTCAATAGTGACCAGGTCCTAGCAAAGCACTCTAGTCAGTCAGATGGGAAGGAAGCAGATCCTGACTCTGTTGATATCTCAACATCTATAATCTTTGATGGGGACTTAGTCCAATTTCTGGCGCTTTACAAACACTATTACACCATTTTGTTGTTTAGACCATTTCTGGGCATCACTTCAGAGAACCTAGTGCTCTATCTGATATATTCCTTTAGAGGAGAGCCTTTTGAGTGGGCAACCAGCCTAATGAAAGCTGAAGATCCCATTCTTCAGGATCCCCCGGCATTCAGTGATGCAGTTATTAAGAGATATGGTTTCAAAGAAATTGGTTCAGGTTCCTCTAGGTCACCCGTCTTATCTGCTGAGAGTTCACCGTATTCTGTAAATTCGGCACAAGAGTCTCAGCCCGTTGTTTTGACTGCAGGATGTGCTTTTCTCTCTTCTTCTAATAGTAGTACTTTGCCTGAAAGTTCAGCTCCCAGGGTTAAGAAACCAATCTCTGATTTGAACCCAGCCTTGCTGGGAGGTACCATCAGTTCAGACAATGTTTGGGGATTTTCCTTGGTCAGACCTCAAGAACTTTGTAAAAATAATAATAATAAGAAAAAGAAATGATTATTGACTCTTGCCTTGTTTAAAAAAAAAAAAAATTCTTTCCTTGTCTTGTGTCCAGTGGCCACCGTCAAGGGGGGGGGGGGCACCGTTACAAGCTGTTGTCACAGCTTGTTTCTGTTAGACCAGTGTGTCAGGTTTTTTTTGTATCCCTTGTTTTGGAAAGTCTGAATTTTGGGGTCCTTTGACCCCTCCTCAAGGGGGGGGTAATGTTATGAGCCACGGCTGTGGCTCATTCCTGTTTTGCATTTTTGGTTATGTATTTTATGTTATACTTCTGCTTCTGTTCCCCGTGGGTGTCATGGGGTGTTCGGAGCCCACCCTTAAAGAGAGGGTACTGTTATGAACCACAGGTAGTGGTTCATTCCTATTTTATGTTTATAAGTAGTCTTGCAGGCCAGGATTTCCCGTTGCTCTGGTTTAAGAAGATTCTTGTTTGCTGCAAGTGGTGAGTCTGTGTGATTGCAGCTTGTTCCCATGTGTTCAGCCTCACCTGTCTGTTGATTGCACCTCTCAGTTGTGCAGCAGGGCAGCTGCACGACATAATTAATTAAGACTCTCTGTTATATGCTGGCTCAGTGCAATTCACAGACGCTGGTGATATTTCCTGAGTTCCAGAGTTCTTGAGTTCTGAGCTAGTCTCTGCCAGTTCCTGAGCTCCTGTCTAGCAGTATCTGCCTAGCTGCTTTGAGTGTCGGTTCCTGTGTCGATTCCAGTGTCTGTTCCTGTGTCCTGCCGTGAAGCGTTCCTGTCCAGGAGTCCTGTGGCTTTGTCTGTACCTGGGCGAGTGTCTGGCTTCTTGGTGTCCACCGGTCTGTCGTTTGGGATTCTGCCTGTCCTCCGGTTCTGAGAGTCTGTGTCGGCTACATTGGGGGTTCCTGTCCGTTTGCCAGTATTTGTACCGGTTCCGTGAGTAGCGGCTTTGCCGCGTCCGTCGGCTCAGGCCGCAGTATTCTTTGGTTATAATTTGTTTCTGGTGTTTTGCAGAGGGTTCTGCTTGTGCTGTCACCGCCGGTACACAACGGTATTGTGTCGGCGAGTGGACAGCATTTCCTTTGTTGCTCTTTTCCTTTGGCAGCGTGCCGCACATATATTTAGGTTTAGGTTGTTAGTAGCCCCTAGCCTTCTGTTTGTTTTAGCTAGAGGTCCCCTTGTTATTATCCTGTCTCGGTTGACGCCTTGTCTCAATCTAAGACCTGGGGGCATCGGAGTTGGGCAGACCTAATCCGCCCTTCAAACGCGGCTGCCGTGGGCCCAAGAAACCATAGTCACTCAGGCGTGAACTGACCACACGGGTGAAACAATGGAGGTAGGGTGCTAGGGGCTATTTCCACACCACACCTTATTTCAGCGTCATGTTCTGGTGCTCAGGACTCACTACGCAACATCTCCCTTATTCTGAGCACCAGGAACCTAACATTATCACCAGCCATACAACAAAAAAGAAATAAAACTTTTTCTTTTTTGGCCCAGTCCAGTGTCTTGGAACCTAACAATATTGTATTGTAGTATAGGTCATAAATAAATTTGGGGAACTTAAATTGGGTTAAATGGCTGCTAAATGCATTTTTTTATGGAAAAATATTATAAAAGTAAGTGTTTTTATGCAAAATAAGTGTTCAAATTGAGTTTGGGGTACATAAAAATGGGTATAAATATATATTTGGGTCATTTTATGGGACTGATTACTGATTAGTGGAAACGGACCGATTACTCCCACCTGCAAGTCTAAAAACACTTGTCCCATTTATAAAGCACCCTAATATACCTATCCTATACCTTGAACCCCAAATTCCATCCCTTTGCACTATTTCACGCTAAAACTGACATATCATTATTGGCCAATTAAAAATAATTAAAAACTTCTAATTGCCTGATTCGTCATTAGGTGGGGGTGTCCCAGGGGACTGAACCAAATTCCAACATTTTTATCTTAAAATAGGGATTTTCCTCAACTTTCACATGCTCAGAGGATTATTGGGTGAAAACTTTTCATGGCTAATTGGATAGGGGTTTTCTGCAATTCATGTTAAAAGTCCGGTTTTTCGTGCGAAAATGGGTTATCGCCGCTATTAGGATACCCCCCCCTATAGTGTTCAGTACAGGTGTCACGGTTACTTATTTCAGTGTTAAAATATAAAACCTAAAAACAATTAAAAAAAAGTAAAATTTAAAATAAAAATAAAATAAAATAATGCTTTCAGTGGCTACAAAACAGATTGTTGTGATTTTATTTTATTCTAAATTAGTCAATTAAATCAATCAATAAATTAAGCAATCCTTTCTACCCTTGTCAGGAATCCTTTGCTTTTAATAGTGTAATCTTATGCCATTTTCTCTTAGTGCCTGCAAAATAGATTGTGATTTATTAATAATAATAATAATAATAATATTATCAATAATAATAATAATAATAATAATAATAATGATTTTATTTATGTAGGCTCTTTCTACAAAAGGACTCAATGTGCTTAACAAAATGAACTGAGAAGTTCAGATTATTTCTAATAAATATTTAAAATGCTAGCGTTAATATATGCTGCGGACGCATGGCGCATCTTATTACCATATACGATAAAAGTGCGATGTACATCGCAAACACTACATCCCTTAAGAGAAAACAAGCAATCGCACACAGTGGCTGAGGTCCAACGCTCAGAGATGTATGTATTTGATATTAAAAGGGTATGCATACAATATAACACATGTACAGTATATATATGGTTATAGTATTATAATTACACAAGATTCAGTTGTAGTTACAAAAGAATCCATTACAGCCAGCATACTTCCCCCTGTCCTATGCTCAGTGAACAGTCGTCTCCATTTTAAAATTTGCCCCAACAGCAATGAAACAACAGCAAACAACTACAAGACATCAGAATCATATACGACTTACATTTCCTCTACAAAATAGAGTAGAGGACGGGAACTGACTTTTGACTCAATTTGTAATAGGGTCTTGGATGAATAAGCCTAACTCTTGAATCACTGCACATGTCTTACTCTCCTTTGCTTAACATACTCGGTTCAGTCACCCCAATCTTTTGATGTTTTCTATTTCTTTTTCTTCTTCTTGTTACATACCTATCCATTATTATGTTTTCTTAAACCAAAATGTTAATGTGGACTATAACTGTACAGAACATGCGATTATCGATCTGTATACACTCATGTTGTCATACCATTCTGCCATTGATTGATACCCAGATATATTTACAACTTGTTATAAGTCTATATTGTTACAATAAAAACAGATTATACAAAAAAGAAACAACAGCAAACAGCCCTTCTTGGGCGAGGGGAAAATACCTCTATACAGTGTATTGGGGAAGTACATGTCTGGGACTGAGTCTTCTGTTATTGGTCCAGGGGAGGGAAATCTCTCATTCATGATGTGTTATTGGTCAGTTCATATGCAAGCAACGTCCAGCCTTGAAGATGCAGGAAATCTTTTGTTCTCATAGAATTGTGGCTTCATATTCATACATTTAATCATAACTAACTGTTGCAATCAAACCAACACACTCATTCCCCTTATCATTTTGACACCAAGCATGACATGTTTATCTTGTTCCGTTCCAATAATACATATATATCTGATGTTATAACTCTCTTATATAAATACATTATGATGTCTGGTGCTTGACATGTTTAATTTATGTGTTGTATGAAATATGTATTGAATATATCTTTGTGGCTTGTCTGTGTGAATGTGTATGTTACCGTATATCACTGTGCACACTGTGTGTATGCGCACGCACAGTGACCCATCTGTTTGGCGTTTGTATTTGGTGTGTATGTAATATTTTTGACTTCGACAGAACATAATACAGTACAGAACCAATGAAGTACAGAAAAGCTTTTTATAAAATACAGAGAGCATGGAGATACTAAAAGGACATTAAGGAAATGCTTGATTCTAGAGTGGAGGCCTCTCGAACTATACGGGAAAGCAAGTTCCATAGAGTTAGAGTGGCATGGCTAAAAGATCAACTCCAAATGAATTCTGGAAGATTCTAAGTACTGCTAAAAAGCCTTCATGGGGTCGTATAGTTATATATACTGTATATAACTGCCATCCTGTCTGCCACTACTGTGCAGCAATGTTTCATAAATGTGCTCTGTCACTTCATTTAGCCAGCCAGCCTTTGGCCTATTGCATATTGGTGAATAAATATTGTGAGCTGTGAGGTGGTTAAAGTTGACTGGAAATACAGTAATGTCATTAAGGTTAACAATACCATATGAACAAAAACAGGCTCAAATTACGTGATTTTAGCTGTTATTAGCAATTAAAAAAAAAATTACAGATGCAAAATACATAAGGGTTTTTTTGCAAATCCAAAACCAAAACACAAAGATGAATCCAAGTCCAAAACCAAAACTAAAACACTGGGGTCAGCGTACATCTCTATATTATATGTAAATTTGATAGTAGGGTTCAAAGTATTGGTCAAGGACATGGCACTTAAAGTTCTATGTAGCTCATAAGATACCTAACCTTGGATGCTGTAGTAAGGTTCTGTTCTTCATCAAACATGTATGCATTGGTGAAACCAGGAGCCACCGCAAGAACCCATAGCACAGTCTTCTACAGTAACTGCATCTTAAATAGCCCATCAAATAGGAAATAATTTCTAGTAAGGGTACGCTCCAGGAGATTCATAAAGAAGATGTCAGGAACTGAATTATTGAAATTATCGGTCAGCAATCTTCCAAACCTATGGAGTGTGGTATACTCATGTGCAAACTGACTAAGTCAAGACTCAATAGTACATAATCAACACTCTTCAAGTAATGGAACCAACTCTTCTAGTTTCGATACATATCCAAGTAATGTGATATAGTATAGTATGAAGATCACCTGGTCACTATTATAGGGTGCCCTTGTGGATTAGTCAGGTTTTTGTGGATTTTAGCAATACTATGGTATGGGCCAGACTGGTACCTCTGGCCAATCTTGGGTATGTGATCTGCATGTTTTCCATGCACGGCACCTTTTAGGATTTCATCCAATCCTGCTTGAACATCATAGTGGGATGGACAGTTTATATATATTATAGGGTGAGCAACAGTATGCTTTTTGATCAGTCAATTAAATGTATAATATTTAATTGTTCTGTGCAAGATCCTGAAATACTATGCGAATTGTTATATCTCGGTATTTACTTACTTTATTTAGGGCTAATAGTTTACCAGTGGGTAGATTAGAATATACAGTGGTGGGGTTCTTAGTCCAGAAAGCAGTCACCATACCGCTAGTCGGATTCCCGGTGGTCACAATGCCGACGCCAGAATCCCGACTAGTAGGGAAATACTGACGTTGGAATCCCGGCGCCACAGGCTTTCCTCCCTCTATGGGTGTCGTGTGCAGTGAGCAACCATGCCCTCAAGAGGCTTGCTAGCGCTCGTCCCACTGCCGGCGTACCCGTGGCCGGGATCCCGCTGTTGGTATACTGACAACTAGTAATTGTATCAGTCTCTCTCTCTCTCTCTCTCTCTCTCTCTCTCTCTCTCTATATATATATATATATATATATATATATATATATATGAAAATAGCAAAAGAAGGAGAATGCGCTCATAGTGCAAATCAATTTAATTCATAAACCACATATATGCACAGGATAGGTCAAATAAATAGCAGTGGACTCGTACCCTGATAGCCCACTCTGTGGCCTGTGTATCACATGAAAAGTAAAACCACAAGGCAAAAGCTGCAGCCCGCTGCACCTGGATCTGGGACCACGCACCGCTTCAGCGGCCGATCCGTCAGGACACCTGTACCGGGTGAAGTCGGGGATGACAGCTCATGTGGAAAAAAGAAGCGCCTGGTAAGCCCCACCTCAACGCGTTTCACTTCGTCAGGAGGTTGGCTTACCAGATGTCAGCGCGAGCTTTATATAGCAGTCACATATCAATAATGGTACCATTAATTGTTAATTACCATCAGCCGCTCTAATTCTCAACAGCAACAGCCTCACTTAGAAGTGCTAGACAGCAATCATTAATACAATCTGATAAAAAACATCAGTAAGTAGACGGCTAATTTCATAAAAACTACACTAAAGCTACAAGACTGGTGGCTCGTCAGCGACAATTTTCAAAGCTAATAAGCACACACAATTTAACACATACATAAATACAGAATACAAATAGACTTATTTAAAAGTGCAATAAAAAATTAATTAATGCACACCGATATAAGCATTTTGTTTAAAAGACACCGATATAGACATTTTGTTTAGAAAACAGCAATGCAGTATCTTCTCAGCGGTAATACATCCGATATACAGAACATTAATACACATACTAAATAACATGCATAAAGCATTAACTATAAAGTCCATGTCATACCATAAATGCTACAGGCACTATTTAAAGTGACATGAGCATATAAAAAGTGACCTGCATGTAATGAAAAAACCTCCAGTACCCTATATATTTATAGTACCATCTTCACAGAGAAAAGAACAATCATCAAACATTTTGGAGTGTATTATGCCCCATGGGCTTAAAGAGAACTATGAGATCACCCCCTTTATTAAGGAGAGATGAGTGGGGGTCTCATACTATTCGTTCTGAGCTTATGTAGAATTTTTGTGTAACTCCAACATATCTGACTTTTTTATATGCTCATGTCACTTTAAATAGTGCCTGTAGCATTTATGGTATGATATGGTATGTCACGTTCCTCTTGAGCTGACAATTTTCTCACTAGCAGGTCTTTGCACGTCTGCAGACTTGTGTCGCCAGAAGGAGAGAAACAACGTAGGCTTTAAACCTAGGATCGAGCACGGTGGCCAAAATGTAGTGATCTGATTTCAACAGATTGACCACCCTTGAATCCTGGCAAAGCGAATGAAGGGCTCCATCCACAAATCCCACATACTTAGCAGAATCGCTGCATCTTAGCTCCTCCTTCAATTTCTCCAGCTACTTCTGCAAAAGCCTGATGAGGGGAATGACCTGACTCAAGCAGTGTCTGAACTGACTTCACGTGTGGCAAGTTTGAAGGGTTGGAGAACCTTCCACAAGACGGAAATCATTCTCCACTGCGCTTGAGTCAGGTGCATTCCCCCTCCTTTGCCTATGTCATAGGTGAATGTGTAGTCTTGAATGGCCTTTTGCTGCTCCTCCACCCTCTTCAGCAGATAGAGGTTTGAATTCCACCTCGTTACTACCTGTTGCTTCAGGTGATGGCAGGGCAGGTTCAGGAGTGTTTGCTGTCATATTTCATCTTCCTCGCAAAGGACTGTTGGACAGTCAATTGCTTAGTTAAAGTAGTACAAGTGGTCATCCGACTTCCTCTCTGGGATGACAATCGACTCCTAGCAGCAACAACAGCAGTGGCAGCAGCAGTAGGCGTACCACTCAAGGATCCTCTGGAGGAATCCTGGATAGGAGAAGACTCATCAGTCATGCCAGTGACATGGCCTGCAGGACTACTTCCGATCCTGACTGAGGAGGAAATTGACATTGAGGGAGTTGGTGGTGTGGATTGCAGGAGCTGGGATACAACAGGAAAAAGGGATTTAGGTGTCAGTGGCCTGCTTACGCTCTTACCTAAAGTTTCTAAACTTGACAATGACTTATGATGAATGTGCTGCAGGTGACGTATAAGGGAAGATGTTCCTAGGTGGCTAACGTCCTTACCCCTACTTATTATGGATTGACAAAGGCAACACATGGTTTGACACCTGTTGTCCGGATTTGTGGAGAAATAATTCCACACCGGTGGATTTTTTGGTATTTTGCCCAGTCAGGACAATGGGCTATTTCATCCCATGGGCAACTGTCTCCACTGGCGCATTATTCAAACAAACCACATCACCATCAGAATCCTCATCATCAACTTCCTCCTCAGCTCCAGCTACACCAATATCCTGCTCATCCTGGTGTACTTCTACAGTGACATCCTCAATCTCAATATCAGCAACTAGACTGGCGGTGGTCCTCCCAGCACTTGCAGAGGGTGTGCAAATGGTGGTAGGAGCCTCCTCTTCCCATATAGTCTTGGGAAGGTCAGGCCTAGACATCGCAACCACGGACACACTTGGACTCTCCTTGGGTATTTGTGTTATCTCTGAGTCTGAACGCACAGTTGTTTTTTCCTGTACTTTAACAAGCTTTATTTTTTTAATTTTTCGAGAGGGAGGAATGCTTCCATCTTCATTAGAAGCTGAACCACTAGTCATGAACATAGGCCTTAGCCTTTCCTTGCCACTTCGTGTTGTGAATGGAATATTGCCAATTTTACGTTTCTCAGATTATTATTATTATTATTTTTTGGTTATTAATTTTTGCTTCTTTGATTTTACATGCCCACTATTACATTGGGCATCGGCCTTAGCAGACGACGTTGTTGGAATTGCAACGTCAATGTCATGACTGGTGGCCGGAGCAGCTTCAGCACTAGTACTAGGAACTGGAAGTCGTTCCTGATCTTTCATTATTTTTTCCTCCAAATTTTTGTTCTCTATTTCACAAGACAGTACCCCTTTATTATTGTTATAGCAAACAGAACAGTGCCCCTTTATTTTTCCAGCAAACAGAACAGTGCCCCTCATATTTACAGCACCCCTGTATTTTTACAGCATACAGGACAGGGCAACAGTGTTCCTTTATTTTTACAGCACCTCTGTATTTTTACAGCACCCCTGTATTTTTACAACATACAGTACAGGGCCAGTGTTCCCTGTATTTTTATAACACTCCTGTATTTTATTTTATTTTATTTATTTTTTTTGAAAATATGTTTTATTGGTTTTTATAAATGAGAAAAACAATTGCGTAAACAGTAAGCATAACATACGGATCGGTACAGAAAGCAAATAACACTGAGACATCAGCAAGTTATAATAACAGCCTGGTTCCTAGTGATCCGAGTCATAAGATAACGATAAAAAGAAATATAACGACAATATAGTTATAGGAATAACAAGTCGAAATGAGAAAGAAGAAGAAGCCAGAACAAGAGAGAAAGGGAAATGGGGGGAGGAGGGCGAAAGTGTCAGCCAGTCAAGGTTGGTCACAGCATTGTGTTTTGTCCTCTATATATTTAATGGGTCAGATGGTTGTCAATGGGGGTTCAGCATTAAAGTGCATTGTCCATGGTGTCCAAGTACGTATAAAAGTAACTGATGTGTCATGAAGGGCAGCGGTAATGCGTTCTAGTTTGTATGTGGTCCATATAGCATTAATAGTGGCGGGAATAGCAGGAGGGGAGGTGGATTTCCAATTTGCTGCAATTAAGCATTTGGCCGTATTTAAAATGTGTTTAATTAATCTTGTGAGATGGCTCGATGTGTCCGGAACAGGGCGTAGAAGTAGAGAGTAATATGGTGAATCAGGAATACTCACACCCGTGATTTCCAGTATTAGTTTATGAATCTGACGCCAGTATCGGCGTACGATTCCACAGGACCACCAAACATGCAGCATGGTTCCCCTCCGCCCACAAAGTCTCCAACATCTATCAGAACAGGAAGGATAAATTGCCTGTAGTCTAGATGGGACTAGGTACCATCGATAGTAGATTTTATATGAGTTTTCCTTGATACGAACTGATAAGGAGCTTTTCGCAATTTCTTGTCTAATGTCAGCCCATTCCTCAATAGTCAACACCTCCCCTATATCTCGTTCCCATGCTAATTCATGGGCCTCTTTCGCAGGGACATTGTGTGAAAGTAAAATTTGGTAGATAGAGGCTAATAAACCTTTTGTAGAGCGTTGACCACAACATAGAGATTCGAATGCCGTTTTGGTTGTGGGATGAGCCGGTTTACAAGAAGTAGAATAAAAGTGGCGGATTTGCAGAAATTGATAGAAGGTCGAGTGGGGAAGAGAAAAGCGTGATTGTAAGTCCGCAAACAAGGGGAACGAAGAGAGAGGGGCCAGATCGATCAAGAAAAGGACGTTGTGTGAGGTCCAGTGTCTAAAAGCAACGTGGTTAGTACCTGGAGGGAACTCAACATTGTCCCAAAGTGGAGTCAGTAGCGGATTATAGGAACGAAGACGATAAAAGCGGGTGCAATGATCCCAGACCGACAGAGTAAATCGCATAGTTGGTAGTAAGAGAGACGAGGCTGGGCGGGAACAGTGCTTGCACCATAGCAGGGTTGAGGATGAATACATATTTATCGCATGAGCTTCCAAAAGCGTCCATAGTCTCTGTTCAGGAGGCGAGTGCCAGAGGACACAGGAGGCTAAGTGTGTAGCCCGATAATAATTAATCAAATCTGGCAAACCAAGGCCCCCTGAGGTACGATGTTGCTGGAGTAATCGTATCTTAACTCTGGGCTTCTTTCCAGCCCAGATGAAGATAGACAGATCCCTCTGCATATTCTTCAATATTTTAGTTGGTATGTGGATTGGGAGGGTTTGCCAAAGATATAGCAGTCGTGGAAGTATGTTCATTTTGACAGCCGTTATACGCCCCAACCAAGAAATAAAGAGTTTATTCCATCCAACTAGATCAGTGCGTATAGACGCAAATAAACGTGGAAAGTTAGCTGCATATAGTGATGCGTAAGACTTAGTTAAGTATATACCGAGATACTTAAGTTTGGTGGGTTGCCATTTAAACTGGTAAGAAGATTGTAGGAGGCGTAAATCCCGGGGAGACACGTGTATATCCAGAATCTCTGTTTTCTCAGCGTTGAGTTTGTAATTAGACAGGTGACTATAAGTTTGAATCTCCTCAAACAGATGCTGTAAAGATATAAGTGGGTCGGTTAAAGTTAGAATGACGTCGTCAGCATATAACGCTATCTTGAATTCGTGATTCCCTACCGCTATGCCCGAGATGTTAGCGTTCAGTCTGATTTTGGCTGCCAGAGGCTCCATCATCAGTGCAAATAGCAAAGGGGAGAGTGGGCAGCCCTGCCGGGTGCCATTCTTAATAGCAAAAGAAGGGGAAGAAAGACCGTTGACGAGAACGGAGGCAGAAGGGTTGTGATAAAGTGCAGTAACGGCATTATAAAAAGCGCCGTGTAGACCTATATTTTTCAGGGTTTGTTGGATAAAGGGCCATGCCACTCTATCAAAGGCTTTTTCCGCGTCCAAAGCAACCACCAGGGTCGGAAGGGACTCCCGTTGAGAGAGATGTATAAGATCGATAAGTCTGCGAGTGTTGTCCGCTGCTTGTCGGTTAGGAATGAAACCGACTTGATCAGGATGTACTAAAACCGACAGGAATGGGGCTAACCTGTTCGCCAGAATTTTAGCGAATAATTTGAGGTCCGTATTCAGCAACGAGATAGGTCTATAATTTTTCATATCTAGCGGGTCACGTTCAGGCTTAGGTATAACGATAATATTAGCCCTGGTGGTGGCCGCATCTAGTGAGCCCAGGTCCAGTAAAGAATTGAATAATGAGTGAAGCATGGGAAGAAGAGATTGCGCAAACTTTTTGTAATAGATGGCGGTATAGCCATCAGGACCCGGGGCGGCCGAGCGGCGTAATTGAGCTATTGTAATCAGAATTTCCTCGTTGGAGATAGGGGCATTAAGTATTTCTAGGTCTGAAGCGGAAAGTTTTGGCAGGCGACAGGTGGCGAGGTAGCGTTGCATGTTGGTTATATGAAGAGGATCAATATTGGTAGGTGAGGACAAGTTGTAGAGTGATTCATAGTAATCGTGAAATTGTGAGGCCATAACCGTGGGGTCATAGGTCACGGATCCGTCAGAGCAGTTCAAGGCAAGTATGCGGTTTTGCGTCCTCTTTGCCCGGAGACGGCGGGCCAGCATGGTGTCCGCCCTGTCTGACTTTTCATAAAATTTCTGACGGATCCATAAAAGTGAATTAACTGTCTTTTTTGTGAGGATTTGCGATAGCTGTCCCTTAAGTGAGAGAATCTTAGTATAAAGCCGTTTTTTGGGGAAGCGTTGGTGGCGAAGGATCAGGGAAGTCAGTTCTGTTTCCAAATCAAGAATACGTTTAGACTCTATTTTTTTGTGAGTTGAAGCAAGATTAATGAGGAGGCCCCGTAACGTGGCTTTGTGTGCCTCCCATAATACCGCAGGGGAAACATCTGGAGAGCTATTGTCGGTAAAATAGGTACGAATCATGGCGTCAATTTCAACAATGTTAGAGGGCTTAAGAAGAAGAGACTCATTTAAACGCCATGTCCGAGGGAGCAAGCGTGTATGAGGGATAGCAATATCTAAAGTGAGAGCATAATGGTCTGACCATGTAGTGGGAATTATTTGTGCCCCGCGGAGGCTCTGAGTGGAATCACGATCAACAAAAATATAGTCGATGCGGGTGTAAAGGTCGTGTGGGGGCGAATAATGCGTGTAACCTCGGGCAGAGGGATATAGAGTCCTCCAGCTATCGTACAAGTCATGTGAGGAGATACAATTCCGCAGAAGCTTAGAGAGCTTCGTGGTAGAGGATGACCCCCGTGCTGGGGTGAGATCTATCAAGGTGAGGGTGAAGGGCAACATTACAATCCCCGGCAATTATAATTTTGGAATTTGAGAATTTAGAGCGCTGGTCAGAGAAGGTCCCAAAGAGGGAACCCTGCTGCATGTTTGGGGCATATATGGAGGCCAAGGTGATAGGGTGTTGATTGAGGGAACCTGTGAGGATTATAAATCTACCATTATCATCATGAAAAGAATCATGAATGATCATAGGGAGATCCCGGTGGAGCATAATCGCAGTACCCCGACGCTTGGCTGACATAGTAGAATGATAGGTATGAGGGTATTTTTTACTGTTTAAGGAAGGGTGGGGGTCTTTAAAGTGGGTTTCCTGAAGAAATATTATATCCGGCTTATGCCGAGCAAAAAAATGGAACGCCATGGAACGCTTAGTCGGGGAGTTAAGGCCATTGACATTTATGGATAACAATTTCAAGGTCATGGTGGGTAATAATGACTCATGTATGATACAGTGAGCAACCATTGATGTGGCCAGACATAGTAAAAGTGAAAGGACAGAGAAGAATAGTATAGAATATGAGCAAAAGGGAACTCAAAAGACAGGCCCATTCCTAAAAGCGGGTGGGGCCCAAAAGAGGAAGGGGTAGTGCCGATCAGGCAGCCCCTTCGGTGTGGGGGGTAGTGGCAATATAAGAGAACTGTAGATAGAAAACAAGAACGTATATAATAAAAATAACAAAGGTATCCTGCGGTCAAGCGCGAGGGCACAGGCATAAACAGGTCAAGACATAAGAAATGAGATTTGACATCCTGACGTAACTAGGCAAATATATAACTAAACAACTACTGTGATAGTCATTAGATACGGGATGAGGAAAGGGAGAGAGGGAGAGAGAGAGAAAAAAATAAAAAATAAAACACAAGCTTTTAATAAACTCATTGGGGAGAGCAAACAGTATCACATCATAACATTCAATGAATGACTATAGTAAGTTACAGCAGGGACCGGGTTACATTTAGGAGTAGCAATAGTATCGGATATAAGGCCCGAAGTGGGCCCACGCTAATGAGAACCATATCAGCCTTACCAATTCAAGGCACAATAAACATCAATTCAATGGGTCCAGTCAGGACCATCACCCAAAAGTTTCATATACAGAGAGTCCATAAATCAGCCCGAGCAGTGTGTGTAGAGTGTCAGGGAGAAGGAGGGGGAAGAGAAAAAAAAAAGGGGGGGGGGGAATAAAAGGGAGAGAGGGAAATGTCCCGTAATCAGCCAAACGTAGTTACGTATCTGTAGATATCAATGAACTCCTTCATTTGGTGGACCAATCGGGAGTCGGTGCTGCCGGCCTCAACGACGGCGTGGAGGAGAGCTGATTCCTGAGTTCGTCGGGTAAGGTATCGAAAATGCCAAGAGTCTTGAGAAGGTCATAGCCTTGAGTAGGGGTTTTAATGGAGTGATGGGACCCATCCTTGGTTACTTGAAGTTGAAATGTGTTATGAGCCACGGCTGTGGCTCATTCCTGTTTTGCAGTTTTGTTCTGTATTTCATGTTTTACTTCTGTTTATGTTCCCCGTAGGAGTCATGGGGTGCTCGGAGCTCACCCTTAAGGAGGGGATACTGTTATGAACCACAGGTAGTGGTTCATTCCTATTTTATGTTTATTTAGTTGTCTTGCATGCCAGGATTTCCCATTGCTCTGTTTTAGATTACTCTTGTCTGCTGCCGCTGGTGAGTCTGTGCAATTGCAGCTTGTTCCCATGTGTTCAGCCTCATCTGGCTGCTAATTGCATCTTGTCAGCTTGGAGTCCTGCAATAGGCCAGCTGCACTGGATTATTAATTAGGCCTCTCTGTTATATGCTGGCTGATTGCAGTTCGCAGATGCTGGTGATATTCCTGGGTTTTCAGTCTGCTTGAGTTCTGAGCTTGGTTCCTGCTAGTTCCTGAGCTTCCTGTGTCAGTCCCTGTGTCGATTCCTATGTCTGATCCCGTGTCCTGCCGTGAGGCGTTCCTGTCCTGAGGTCCAGTGCCTTTGCCTGTGCAAGTTTCTGGCTTCTTGGTGTCCACCGGTCTGTCGTTTGGGATTCTGCCTGTCCTCCAGTTCTGAGAGTCTGTGTCAGCAGCATTGGGAGTTCCTGTCCGTTTGCCAGTATTCGTACCGGTTCCGTGAGTAGCGGCACGGCCGCGTCCGTTGGCGTAGGCCGCTGTATTCCCTTATTATTTCTGTCACTGGTGTTTTGCAGAGGGTTCTGCTTATGCTGTCACCGCCGGTACACGAGTATTGTGTCGGTGTGTGGTCAGCATTTCCTTTGTTGTTCTTTTCCTTTGGCGGCAAGCCGCACATACTTTGGTTTTAGGTTTGTTAGTAGTCCCTGGCCTTGTTGTTTAGTCAGAGGGCCCCTTGTTATCACCCTGTCTCGGTTCACTCTTTGTCTCTCATTAAGACCTGAGGGGGCATCGAAGTTGGGCAGACGTAATCCGCCCTTCAAACGCGGCTGCCATGGGCTCAAGCAACCATAGTCTCGCAAGAGTGTACTGACAGCACGGGTGAGACAACGGAGATAGGGCGCCAGGGGCTATTCCCTTTCCATTCCCCTTTCCCAGCATTCCGTCCTGGTGCTCTGGACTCGCTTCATAACATCTCCCTTGTTCTCAGCACCAGGAACCTAACATTATCACCAGCCATACCACAAAAAAGAAATAAAACTTTTTTTTTCTTTTTTGGTCCAGTGTCTAGTTTAGAATCCAGTCCTGTCTAGATTTCAGGGTGTTAGAATCCAGTCCGGTGTTAGAATCCAGTCCGGTGTTAGAATCCAGTCCGGTGTTAGAATCCAGTCTTGTCTAGAATCCGGTGTTTAGAATCAAGTCCGGTGTTTAGAATCCAGTCCGGTGTTTAGAATCCAGTCCGGTGTTTAGAATCCAGTCCGGTGTTTAGAATCCAGTCCGGTGTTTAGAATCCAGTCCGAATCCAGTCCGGTGTTTAAAAAAAAAAAAGTCTTGATTTGTTTAGCAAAATTTAGTCTTGCCTTGCCTTGCCTTGTCTTGTCTTGTCCTGTCTAGTTTTGAATCCTCCTATGTCTACTATGCAAGCCCTGCAGGCATCTCTCGCAGCCCTGAACTCTGTATTCAGTGCTTTGAGACCAGAGCGACTAGAAGTTTTGCAGCAATCCCTAAAGCAACTGCAAAACCTTCTGACTAAAATCTTGCTCATTTTGCCAGAAGTCGTTGAGAGTACATCTATCTCTAAAGAGACTCTTGTTCACAGTATGGTGACAAGAGAATCCTTTGGTTTAATTGAAGAGAAAAGGTTTAAAAGTTTTCTGCGGCCCAGGCTCTCAGAAGAGGAGCGTCTGCATCGCAGAAACTTAAACTTATGCCTATATTGTGGGGGTTTAGGCCACTATCTGCAGACCTGTGAGTTGCGCAAGCCAAAGTGTGGTGACGAGTCTTGCCCTCTGGCCAAGTTGAGTCAGGATACAAGACCTACTCCTGTCTCTACTGTGGCAGAGGTACTTGTCACACAACCCACACTAAAAAGCTCTCTGTCCTATAATTGGGGTCCTTGGGCAAGGGAGCCCCATTATAGATTCAGGAATCAAAAAAGAATGTTTTTCTCCTCTCTTGAGGTTCCTGTGGAAGCGGAGTTGCAAGCCCCTGGAGTGGTGCCCGATGCCCAGGGTCCTGGAGTGGTGCCCGATGCCCAGGGTCCTGGAGTGGTGCCCGTAGCCCAGGGTCCTGGAGTGGTGCCCGTAGCCCAGGGTCCTGGAGTGGTGCCCGTAGCCCAGGGTCCTGGAGTGGTGCCCGTAGCCCAGGGTCCTGGAGTGGTGCCCGTAGCCCAGAGTGCTGGAGGGGTACCCGATGCCCAGAGTGCTGGAGCGGTACCCGATGCCCTAGCTTATAGAGGGACATCAAATATTATAGTTCAGGTGTCCATACCGGAAGGGGTCTCAGAAGCTGTCACCCCAGGTAGGGACTTGAAAAGCGCAACCCAAGAAAGGGTCTCTAAAACCATAGTTCTTGAAGGGAACTCGAGAAGCAAAACCCCAGAAGGGATCTTTGAAGTAATATCCCCAAGTGGGGTCTCGAGAGACGCAGCCCCAAAGAAGGGTCTAGAAGTCGCTTCCCCAGGAAAGAACTTAAGAAGCATAGCATTAGTGGAGGATCTGAAAGTTATTGCTTCAGCAAAAGTCCCGGGAGAACTTTCGATAATTATCGACTCAGAGAGGGAGGCCGATGGCCCGATCCCAGTCAGGGACGCCAACGGCCCGGTCCCAGTAAAAGAATCCGAGGTGCTGGCCCCGGCGGGGTTCCCGGAGGCCACTGCCCCGGCGGGGTTCCCGGAGGCCACTGCCCCGGCGGGGTTCCCGGAGGCCACTGCCCCGGCGGGGTTCCCGGAGGCCACGGCCCCGGGTGGGGTTCAGAAAGTCACTGCACCGGGTGGGGTTCAGAAAGTCACTGCCCCGGGTGGGGTTCAGAAAGTCACTGCCCCGGGTGGGGTTCAGAAAGTCACTGCCCCGGGTGGGGTTCAGAAAGTCACTGCCCCGGGTGGGGTTCAGAAAGTCTCAGCCCCGGGTGGGGTTCAGAGAGTCTCAGCCTCGAGTAAGGTCAATAGTGACCAGGTCCTAGCAAAGCACTCCAGTCAGTCAGATGAGAAGGAAACAGATCCTGACTCTGATATCTCAACATCCATAATCTTTGATGGGGACTTAGCCCAATTTCTGGCGCTTTACAAACACTATTACATTATTATGTTGTCTAGACCATTTCTGGGCATCACTCCAGAGAACCTTGTGCTCTATCTGATTTATTCTTTTAGAGGAGAGCCTTTTGAGTGGGCGACCAGCTTAATGAAAGCTGAAGATCCCATTCTTCAGGATCCCCCAGCATTCAGTGATGCAATTATTAAAAGATATGGTTCCAAAGAAATTGATTCAGGTTCATCTAGGTCAGCCGTCTTGTCTGCTGAGAGTCCACCAAATACTGCAAACTCAGCACAAGAGTCTCAGCCCGTTGTTTTGACTGCAGGATGTGCTTTTCTGACTTCTTCTAATAATAGTACTTTGCCAGAAAGTTCAGCTCCCAAGGGTAAGAAACCTGTCTCTGATTTGAACGTAGCCTTGCTGGGTGGTACCATCAGCTCAGACAATGTTTGGGGAATTACCTTGGTCAGACCTAAAGAGCTTTGTAAAAAGAAGAAAAAGAAATAATTTTTTGACTCTTGCCTTGATTTAAAAAAAAAAAAAAAGATATTTTTTTTTCCTTGTCTTGTGTCCAGTGGCCACCATCAAGGGGAGGGCACTGTTACAAGTTGTTGCTACAACTTGTTTTTTTTGTTTTCTTGTCTGTTAGACCAGTGTGTCAGGTTTTTTTTTTTTGTATCCCTTGTTCTGGATAGTCTGAATTTTGGGGTCTTTTGACCCCTCCTCAAGGGGGGGGGGTGATGTTATGAGCCACGGCTGTGGCTCATTCCTGTTTTGCAGTTTTGTTCTGTATTTCATGTTTTACTTCTGTTTATGTTCCCCGTAGGTGTCATGGGGTGCTCGGAGCTCACCCTTAAGGAGGGGATACTGTTATGAACCACAGGTAGTGGTTCATTCCTATTTTATGTTTATTTAGTTGTCTTGCATGCCAGGATTTCCCATTGCTCTGTTTTAGATTACTCTTGTCTGCTGCCGCTGGTGAGTCTGTGCAATTGCAGCTTGTTCCCATGTGTTCAGCCTCATCTGGCTGCTAATTGCATCTTGTCAGCTTGGAGTCCTGCAATAGGCCAGCTGCACTGGATTATTAATTAGGCCTCTCTGTTATATGCTGGCTGATTGCAGTTCGCAGATGCTGGTGATATTCCTGGGTTTTCAGTCTGCTTGAGTTCTGAGCTTGGTTCCTGCTAGTTCCTGAGCTTCCTGTGTCAGTCCCTGTGTCGATTCCTATGTCTGATCCCGTGTCCTGCCGTGAGGCGTTCCTGTCCTGAGGTCCAGTACCTTTGCCTGTGCAAGTTTCTGGCTTCTTGGTGTCCACCGGTCTGTCGTTTGGGATTCTGCCTGTCCTCCAGTTCTGAGAGTCTGTGTCAGCAGCATTGGGAGTTCCTGTCCGTTTGCCAGTATTCGTACCGGTTCCGTGAGTAGCGGCACGGCCGCGTCCGTTGGCGTAGGCCGCTGTATTCCCTTATTATTTCTGTCACTGGTGTTTTGCAGAGGGTTCTGCTTATGCTGTCACCGCCGGTACACGAGTATTGTGTCGGTGTGTGGTCAGCATTTCCTTTGTTGTGCTTTTCCTTTGGCGGCAAGCCGCACATACTTTGGTTTTAGGTTTGTTAGTAGCCCCTGGCCTTGTTGTTTAGTCAGAGGGCCCCTTGTTATCACCCTGTCTCGGTTCACTCTTTGTCTCTCATTAAGACCTGAGGGGGCATCGAAGTTGGGCAGACGTAATCCGCCCTTCAAACGCGGCTGCCATGGGCTCAAGCAACCATAGTCTCGCAAGAGTGTACTGACAGCACGGGTGAGACAACGGAGATAGGGCGCCAGGGGCTATTCCCTTTCCATTCCCCTTTCCCAGCATTCCGTCCTGGTGCTCTGGACTCGCTTCATAACATCTCCCTTGTTCTCAGCACCAGGAACCTAACAAAATGGGAAACCCCATTTGTACTTAATTGAATTTGTACGGAGAACTTTGGTAATCACAGCAAGGTCTCAGCGTTTTCTAAGTGTAGAGGGAGCTAAGTCTTGAAATATTTGCAGTTGAGTGCCAGAGTAATCTACGGTTTGGCGTTCCCGAGCGGCCAACATGAGCTTTTCCTTGGTCTTGTAATAGTGGAAACGAAGAATGACATCTCGGGGTGGTTGGGTCGGAGGCGGCCGAGGACGGAGCGCTCTGTGCGCCCTATCCAAAAGGAGCAGGTCTTTTGGAGTACCGGGGAGTAAATTCAGAAACAGGCCCTCTAGAAAACCTGGTAGGGCCTCCAGAGTAACACCCTCAGGGATATTGCGGATCCTGGCATTATTTCTCCTATTCCGGTTGTCTAAATCCTCTAGATGATCCTCGTGTACGTCGACATCGGTGCGGAGGTCAGTTAGCTCCTGTTCAAGTACGGCTTGGTACTGACACACCTCGTCCATTTTACGTTCCAACGAATCAGTACGTGTACCCAGGTCGGTCAGATCTTTTCTAAATTCTGCAAGTGCCGACCTCATTTCGGTTTGAATAGTTTTGGTAACGATAGAGACGACGTCTTGGGTGGTGAGGTGAGCTCTCGGCGATGGAGCATCATCCGAATCCGACATTCGGTCTGCAATTGATGAGTTACGAGACGTAGTTCCTGCTTTTTCCCATGCACGGAGGATGCTGGGTTTGTTAACCGCATTTGATTTACGATTTTTTTGCGACATAATATAGCGGGAAAGGCGGGGAAGTAAATACCAAGAAAATCAACTTCACGTCGGAAATCTCAGGTGTATCCAGAAAATAACCTCAAGGGAGGACTCGGTTAGAACAGCAGCTGACCCTCAAGCGCAGGGAGACCGCAGGATAAGCTAGTTTAGGATAGGCATCGTGAGCGCCATGGAGCGCCTCTTAGAGCATGGGCCATCATTAGTAGAGAATTATGGTGAAATGATGTGGAGCGGCCCAGTGCCTCGGGCCGTGGGTGACCACGGAGTATAAGGTAAGTATCAGGTGGGTGTAAGGAGGCGGCAACAGGGGCCTCCACGGGTCATCCGATGATTTGCAGCAGTGACGGGGGGTCACGAGTAATGGCCAATCGCGTCCCACCAGTGTGTCCGTGAGAACGTGATATAGCAGTCGGGTGGGGAAGGTAATATTGTCCTCTTGTGCCTTTTTAATGATTATTAGGGTTAAGCAACAGGGTAGGGGGGTCTGAGCATTCATTTTTATCCCATGAAGGGGGGTCCCAGCATATGGGGTGTCCCGGGCTAGCAGCGTTGTGGTCACCGAGGGCAAGGAGTTTCACAGAGGCTGTGAGGTGCGTGTCTTGAATCCAGAGCTGCAGTAGAGCTTAATAGCTATGTTGCAATAGTGCACCTCAGTGTGGGCCTGTCAGCTCTGGGACCAGCAGTAATTAGTTAATGAGAGCGCACCAGGTGAGGGAAGCTGTGTCTCGTTCCCCCCATCCCCGGCAGTGGGGAAAGCCGCAGTAAGATGGGCACCCGCCAGACAGCGGCCGCACTCCCCTCACTCACCACCGCATTGGTCTCCGGACGTCAGCGTCGCAGGTCCCGAGCGGCTCCAGAAGCAAGTCAGTGGAGACCAGACGCCGGGAGATGCTCCACCGGGTCCTGGGGATTCTTGAGGCGGCGGCCGCGCTCCCGCTGATCACCGCTGTACGGGTCCCCGGGTGTCAGCGCCTCGAGTCCCGAAAGTCCCCGGCAGCAGGTAGTTTGAGATGGAGGGCTGGGGAATGCTCCACTGGGTTTCGGGCGCGTCTCAAGGCGGCTTAATACGCCGTGACCAGTCCCGCTCCGTCCCGGAAGTACAGGCCGGATACACCAGCTAATCAAGGCCCCGGCTTCAATCTGGGGAGAGGGCCGCAACCCGCAGGAGCGCACAAAGTCACTCCCCGATTCCGCGGAGTCTCCCCAGTGTAGTCCTAGGAGGGTGGAGGGTAGTAAGGTTATAATTAAGGTGGGAAGGGATGATGATGGGGGCTATGAAAAGGGTTTTCTATATATTATTAAGCTGGAGCCCCAGGGCAGCACGACTGTTCTCTTCAACAGTTAAGCCACGCCCCCAACACTCCTGTATTTTAACAGCATACAGGACAGGGCCACAGTGTTCCTTTATTTTTACAACACCCCTGTATTTTTACAGCACCCCTTTATTTTTACAGCATACAGGACAGGGCCACAGCACCCCTGTAGTTTCACAGCACCCCTGTATTTTTACAGCATACAGGGCAGGGCCACAGCACCCCTGTATTTTTACAGCATACAGGAGAGGGCCACAGTCTTCCTTTATTTTTACAACACCCCTGTATTTTTATAGCATACAGGACAGGGCCACAGCACCCCTGTATTTTTATAGCATACAGGACAGGGCCACAGCACCCCTGTATTTTTATAGCATACAGGACAGGGCCACAGCACCCCTGTATTTCTACAGCACCCCTGTATATTTACAACATCCCTGTATTTTTACAGCATACAGGACAGGGTCACAGCCCCCCTGTATTTTTACATCACCACTGTATTTTTACAGCATGCAGAACAGTGCCCCTGTACAGCACAGGACTGCATCACCCCTGTACAGCACCCCAAACAGCACAGGACACCCCAGATCAGCAACACTGTACAGCACAGGACAGCAGCACCCCTAATAGCACAGTACACCAGCACATTACACCACCCCAGAACAGCACAGGACAGCAGCACCCCTAACAGCACAGTACACCAGCACAGGACACCACCCCAGAACAGCACAGGACAGCAGCACCCCTGTACACCACCACCCACAAACAGACAAAAGTCTGTCTCCCTCACTCTCAAGTCCGGAGTGAAAATGGAGGCAACACGCAGCTTCTTATATAGAATACAAATCCAGCAAGAATCTGACAGCGGAATGATGATGTTTTGCCTCATTCTGGGATCTGAGTCTGGCCTGAAGTCCTCAGCCGGACTGGGATCTGGGCTCGGATCTTGAAGCCCAGGGGGGTTCGGCTCTCAGAGATCTGAACCCGCTCATCCCTAGAAGCAATGCAATACAAGTGTTTCATTTAGTCCCCGCAGGGGAAAGCGTCCCCAATTCAAGTATCCATCTTGATTTTTTCCATAGAAGATGGAGTGATCGATCCACCCCTCTTATCTTAAAGGGCTCATCATCAATGATCATGTAGCGTAATGATGTCAGACTATGTCTTGCCTGCACAAAATGTCTGGCAACTGGCTGGTCACTCTTGGCAGTAGCCAGAGCTGCCTTGATAGATGATTTATGATTAGCCATCCATTCTCGTAATGTACGGTCACTTTTACACACAGTATTAAGGCCACATGGGCAAGTTATTATATAAATAATACATTTTGTGGTGCAGGTAACTCTATGCTGGATCTCCTATTTCTTGCCACTAAGTGGGTGGCAAAAATGTTGACCCACTGTAAGCCCCTGCATGTAGTACAATTAATGCACCTATAACATCCATTTCTCATCGACAGGAAACCATCCTGTTCACACTGCGCAGACTGTAATCCCGTAATATCAGATCTCATCACCCAGTCCCTGATGTTTTTACCCCATGTAAAACACAGCATAACAGTAGTGTCACTAAGATTCAGATCACGGTCTGTTGACAGAATGGGCCATAGTTTCTTAGCTGACCCCACTGGGGTTTTCAGCTTGATGCTGATTCTCAGATAAGCTAATACCTATTTTAACTGATGTACAAGCATTTGCTAGCAGTCTAAAAGTGTATGGACTGTTGAAATTGTTGTACACTATGTGCCGGATTCAAATGTTCTCTTCCACCTCCCGGCCACGATCGCGCCTGCCAGCAGTGTTCTCATGTTACTGCCGACGGGTGCAACAAGTTCATTTCAGCTCACAAACGCCCCTGGGGTAGCGAGCTGATTTGCGCCTTAAGAGACCCGTTTGGGCACCAAAATGGGTCTCTTCACGATCGCGCCTATTACTTTAGTCGGGTTTAGGTGCTTTGCGTGCCTAAACCCGACTGTAATGGGCACAATCAGCGTGATAACGGGGGGCATTTTAATATTGCCCCTCTATCTCCCGTCACTTTATACGGGAGATAGGGGGTGCGATAATATTTGAAATCCCCCCTATGTGTGATGTTTTTTTTGTTTTTATATATTCTGGATTTGAATTAAATATATGAAAAAAGTCCTGCTGATGTCAGTGATTCTGTGAGGACCCTCAGGAAAAGAACATGAGATAAGCTGTTTATGATTGCTCACATGGTATGGGTTCACTTGTACTTTCCTACACTGCGTTATTTGCACTAGGAGACGCTCTTCTTTCTTTTTTACAGAAATTTAAGGAGTGGGTGTGCTTGACAACAAGGAGCTGGCCGTCCCGGTGGATTTTTCTAGGCACTTGGAATTGGACTTGAATGTAAGTATTGGAATGTAGGGGCTAATTCAGACCTGATCGCTGCTGTGCGTTTTCTTACAGCGGGTGATCAGGTCTGAACTGCGCATGCGTATGCACCGCAATGCGCAGGCACGATGGTCCGCAGCGATGGGGAGCGATGGTCAGCAACGGGATCCGATCGCACCAGCGAACGCATGGAGATTGACAGGAAGAGGCCGTTTGTGGGTGGCAACTGACCGTTTCTAGGGAGTGTCCGGAAAAACTCAGGAGGAACTCAGCGTTTTGTGGGAGGATTCCTGACGTCAGCTCCGGCCCCGATCATCGCAGCGGTTAAGTAAGTCCTGGGCTGTGCAAAGTAGTGATGTGCACCGGAAACTTTTCGGGTTTTGTGTTTTGGTTTTGGATTCGGTTCCGCAGCCGTGTTTTGGATTCGGACGCGTTTTGGCAAAACCTCCCTGAAATTTTTTTAGCGGATTCGGGTGTGTTTTGGATTTGGGTGGTTTTTTTTACAAAAAACCCTCAACAACAGCTTAAATCATAGAATTTGGGGGTCATTTTGATCCCATGGTATAATTAACCTCAATAACCATAATTTCCACTAATTTCCAGTCTATTCTGAACACCTCACACCTCACAATATTAATTTTAGTCTTAAAATTTGCACCGAGGTCGCTGGATGGCTAAGCTGAGCGACCCAAGTGGCCGACACAAACACCTGGTCCATCTAGGAGTGGCACTGCAGTGTCAGATAGGATGGCAGATTTAAAAAATAGTCCACAAACAGCACATGACGCAAAGAAAAAAAGAGGTGCACCAAGGTCGCTGGATGGCTAAGCTAATCGACCCAAGTGGCCGACACAAACACCTGGCCCATCTAGGAGTGGCACTGCAGTGTCAGACAGGATGGTAGATTTAAAAAATAGTCCCCAAACAGCACATGATGCAAAGAAAAAAAGAGGTGCACCAAGGTCGCTGGATGGCTAATCTAAGCGACCCAAGTGGCCGACACAAACACCTGGCCCATCTAGGAGTGGCACTGCAGTGTCAGACAGAATGGCAGATTTAAAAAATAGTCCCCAAACAGCACATGATGCAAAGAAAAAAAGAGGTGCAATGAGGTAACTGTGTGACTAAGCTAAGTGACCCAAGTGGCCGACACAAACACCTGGCCCATCTAGGAGTGGCACTGCAGTGTCAGACAGGATGGCAGATTTAAAAAATAGTCCCCAAACAGCACATGATGCAAAGAAAAAAAGAGGTGCAATGAGGTAGCTGTGTGACTAAGCTAAGCGACAAAAACACCAGGCCCATCTAGGAGTGGCACTGCAGTTTTCTAGCGAGAGGATGAGTGCTTCCATCCTCATGTGAATCTGAACCATTAGCCATGAACATAGGCCAGGGCCTCAGCCGTTCCTTGCCACTCTGTGTCGTAAATGGCATATTGGCAAGTTTACGCTTCTCATCAGACGCTTTTAATTTTGATTTTTGGGTCATTTTACTGAACTTTTGTAGTATACTTGACGACACAGAGGTAGAGCAGTGGACTACTGTACCGTACTGCTATATATATACTGGTGGTCAGCAAAATTCTGCACTGTCCTCCTACTATATACTGCGCACAACTAAAATGCAGCACAGGTATGGATGTATAGTATACTTGACGACACACAGGTAGAGCAGTGGACTACTGTACCGTACTGCTATATATATACTGGTGGTCAGCAAAATTCTGCACTGTCCTCCTACTATATACTGCGCACAACAAAAATGCAGCACAGGTATGGATGCATACTATACTTGACGACACAGAGGTAGAGCAGTGGACTACTGTACCGTACTGCTATATATATACTGGTGGTCAGCAAAATTCTGCACTGTCCTCCTACTATATACTGCGCACAACTAAAATGCAGCACAGGTATGGATGCATAGTATACTTGACGACACAGAGGTAGAGCAGTGGACTACTGTACCGTACTGCTATATATATACTGGTGGTCACAGCAAAATTCTGCACTGTCCTCCTACTATATACTGCGCACAACTAAAATGCAGCACAGGTATGGATGCATAGTATACTTGACGACACAGAGGTAGAGCAGTGGACTACTGTACCGTACTGCTATATATATACTGGTGGTCAGCAACATTCTGCACTGTCCTCCTACTATATACTGCGCACAACTAAAATGCAGCACAGGTATGGATGCATAGTATACTTGACGACACAGAGGTAGAGCAGTGGACTACTGTACCGTACTGCTATATATATACTGGTGGTCAGCAAAATTCTGCACTGTCCTCCTACTATATACTGCGCACAACTAAAATGCAGCACAGGTATGGATGCATAGTATACTTGACGACACAGAGGTAGAGCAGTGGACTACTGTACCGTACTGCTATATATATACTGGTGGTCACAGCAAAATTCTGCACTGTCCTCCTACTATATACTACAATGCAGCACAGATATGGAGCGTTTTCCAGGCAGAGAACGTAGATATTTTCAGCACACTGAGCACACATATTTGCAAGCACACTGAGCACAGATATTTGCAGCACACTGAGCACAGATATTTGCAGCACACTGAACACAGAAACTGAGAGAACGCAGCCATGTCCTCTCGCTATCATCTCCAAAGCACAAGTGAAAATGGCGGCGACGCGCGGCTCCTTATACAGAATACGAATCTCACTAGAATCCGACAGCGGGATGATGACGTTCGGGCGCGCTCGGGTTAACCGAGCAAGGCGGGAAGATTCGAGCCTGCCTCGGAACCGTGTAAAATCGGTGAAGTTTGGGGGGGTTCGGATCCCGAGGAACCGAACCCGCTCATCATTAGTGCAAAGACTTCTCAAACTGCTGTTTGTGCAGCTCTATAGCACAAGTGTTCGCACACCTACACACAGCTAATACCCTCCCCATGTAGGCGGCCACTACCTGATCGCAGGGATGCAAAAAACGCACCCTAGCGATTAGGTCTGAATTACCCCCATTGTTCTTTTTCATTATATATGTGGTGATAGGAACATAATAGTTCAGAAAAGTATACACTGGCCATGGGCACCGGAATAGTTAATTTCACACATACACACACACACACACACACACACACACACATATATATATATATATATATATATATATATATATATACTGTGACAGTTGGTCATACACCTGTGCACCTGCTGGGTGGTCAGGAAAATGTGACTTGTGGGGGTTCCTGCTGAAAAACAGTGTATTAGTGCATTGAGGTGTTGGTCATTGGTATTAAAGAGCTAGGTGTGAATTTATTACGAGTGGAGATTGGAGATGCTGTTCAGTGGGTTCTTCTTCAAACTTCTGCTATGGTCCAGTAATTTATAGTTACATCCCTGTTCTAACTAGTACATACATTTTGCACTGTAATGTTATTATGACCCGATTACTCTTAGCACCCTAGAAATTGCTCTGACCTTATCAAAATCCCACAAAGTAGACATGATTCCGCACCAGTTCTAAAAGTTCAAAATGAGTAGTAAATAATAATGGAGTACCAGAATACCTGTATGATGATGTATACGAATAATTCGTATTTTGATAAATGGTTCTGGTGGTGCACCCAGAGTCAGAGACAAACTAGAAAGAAAATGGATTACAGAAGACTCTTGTGTGGGTGCACTCTTATTTTAAATTTAAAATAAGAGTGCACCCACACAAGAGTCTTCTGTAATCCATTTTCTTCCTATCAAAATCCCGACAGTAGGAAGACTGTCAGCAGAATCCCGACAGATCCCATTGGTTAGTAGTGGGGTTAGGGTTAGGAACTAAGGGGAGGGTTAGGGTTAGGCTGCGCGGGGTGGGTGAGGTTAAGCCTCGGGTGTGGGGGGGGCTGTTAGGGTTAGGCTGTGGGAGGGGTGGGCTATGGTCAGGGCCGGTGCTAGGGTATTTGGCGCCCCACTGCAAACTATACATTTGCGCCTCCCATACTTTACAAAGAGACAGTGCCCCCTGTAGCAGTGACGCCTTCACACAATCCCCCCTGTAGTAGTTACGCTTACACACACAACGCCCTCTGTATTAGTGATGCTTAAACACACAACGCCCCCTGTAGTAGTTACGCTTACACACAACGCCCCCTCTAGTAGTGACGCTTACACACCACGCCCCCTGTAGTAGTGACGCTTAAACACACAATGCCCCCTAGTAGTAGTGATGCTTACGCACGCAACGCCCACTAGTAGTAGTGACGCTTAAACACACAACGCCCCCTAGTAGTCCTGACGCTTACGCACACAACACCTCCTGTAGTAGTGACGCTTACACACAACGCCCCCTGTAGTAGTGATGCATACACACAACGCCCCCTAGTATTAGTGATGCTTACGCATACAGCGCCCCTTAGTAGTAGTGACACTTACACACAATGCCCCCTGTAGTAGTGATGCTTACACACAAGCCCCATAGTAGTAGTGACGCTTACGCATACAACGCCACCTGTAGTACTGACGCTTACACACAATGCCCACTAGTAGTAGTGACGCTTACGCATACAATGCCCCTAGTAGTAGTGATGCTTACACACAATGCCCCCTAGTAGTAGTGATGCTTACACATACAACGCCACCTGTAGTAGTGATGCTTACACACAACGCCCCCTAGTAGTAGTGACGCTTACGCATACAACACCCCCTGGAGTAGTGATGCTTACACACAATGCCCCCTAGTAGTAGTGACGAATACGCATACAACACCCCCTGTAGTACTGATGCTTATGCATACTACGCCCCCTGTAGTAGTGACGCTTACACACAACGCCCCCTAGTAGTAGTGATGCTTACGCATACAACGCCCCCTAGTAGTAGTGACGCTTACACACAACGCCCCCTAGTAGTAGTGACACTTACGCATACAATGCCTCCTGCAGTAGTGATGCTTACACACAACGCCCCCTAGTAGTAGTTACTCTTGCGCATACAACGCCCCCTGTAGTAGTGATGCTTACACACAACGCCCCCTAGTAGTAGTGACGATTACGCATACAACACCCCCTGTATTAGTGATGCTTACACACAACGCCCCCTAGTAGTAGTGACGATTACACATACAACGCCCCCTGTAGTAGTGATGCTTAAACACTGCCCAGTCACACATACACACATATATATATATATATATATATATATATATATACATACATACACGCACACACATTCTCTTGCTCATGCGCTTTCCATTCACTCACCTAAAAAAGTCTAGAAGCTGAAGCCGGTCATCATCCTGTGTAACAGGCTGCAGCCTGGTCCCGTGTAGCCCCGCCCCCAGTTCCATCTAGCTCCGCCCCTTTTTGGCCAGGCTACGGACACTGCAGGGGGAGTAGGGGGAGGCTTCTAGCTGCCCGCGCCGCTGCCTGTACAGTTGGCAGGCACAGCAGCCGGGAGCAGTGGGGGGAGACAGGGCAGTGCAGCAAAGGGATGCAGGGCAGGCAGAGCGCCTGTCTGATCCGGCGTCTACCTGCACTGCATCAGTTTACTGAGCGGGTAGCACCAGGCCTGGCTATGGTTATGTATATGGTTGAAATACTTACCGATATCCATTGGGATTCTGTTCTTGGTATTCTTTCTGTCGGGATCCTGACTGCCAGAATTTCACACCCATCCCCTCATGTTCCCTGATTGTGGCTAGAGCCACCGCTGTCCCAAGGGATTCTAAGTAGCCTTAGCCTTACCACTGCCCCCTGTAGTACTGATGCTTACACACAAGCCCCATAGTAGTAGTGACGCTTACGCATACAACGCCACCTGTAGTACTGACGCTTACACACAATGCCCACTAGTAGTAGTGATGCTTACACACAACGCCCCCTAGTAGTAGTGACGCTTACACATACAACGCCACCTGTAGTAGTGGTGCTTACACACAACGCCCCCTAGTAGTAGTGACGCTTACGCATACAACACCCCCTGGAGTAGTGATGCTTACACACAATGCCCCCTAGTAGTAGTGATGAATACGCATACAACACCCCTTGTAGTACTGATGCTTATGCATACTACGCCCCCTGTAGTAGTGACACTTACACACAACGCCCCCTAGTAGTAGTGATGCTTACGCATACAACGCCCCCTAGTAGTAGTGACACTTACACACAACGCCCCATAATAGTAGTGACATTTACGCATACAATGCCTCCTGCAGTAGTGATGCTTACACACAACGCCCCCTAGTAGTAGTTACTCTTGCGCATACAACGCCCCCTTTAGTAGTGATGCTTACACACAACGCCCCCTAGTAGTAGTGACGATTACGCATACAACACCCCCTGTATTAGTGATGCTTACACACAACGCCCCCTAGTAGTAGTGACGATTACACATACAACGCCCCCTGTAGTAGTGATGCTTAAACACTGCCCAGTCACACATACACATATATATATATATATATATATATATACATACATACACGCACACACATTCTCTTGCTCATGCGCTTTCCATTCACTCACCTAAAAAAGTCTAGAAGCTGAAGCCGGTCATCATCCTGTGTAACAGGCTGCAGCCTGGTCCTGTGTAGCCCCGCCCCCAGTTCCATCTAGCTCCGCCCCTTTTTGGCCAGGCTACGGACACTGCAGGGGGAGTAGGGGGAGGCTTCTAGCTGCCCGCGCCGCTGCCTGTACAGTTGGCAGGCACAGCAGCCAGGAGCAGTGGGGGGAGACAGGGCAGTGCAGCAAAGGGATGCAGGGCAGGCAGAGCGCCTGTCTGGTCCGGCGCCTACCTGCACTGCATCAGTTTACTGAGTGGGTAGCACCAGGCCTGGCTATGGTTATGTATATGGTTGAAATACTTACCGATATCCATTGGTATTCTGCTCTTGGTATTCTTTCTGTCGGGATCCTGACTGCCAGAATTTCACACCCATCCCCTCATGTTCCCTGATTGTGGCTAGAGCCACCGCTGTCCCAAGGGATTCTAAGTAGCCTTAGCCTTACCACTGCCCCCTGTAGTACTGATGCTTACACACAAGCCCCATAGTAGTAGTGACGCTTACGCATACAACGCCACCTGTAGTACTGACGCTTACACACAATGCCCACTAGTAGTAGTGATGCTTACGCACAACGCCCCCTAGTAGTAGTGACGCTTACACATACAACGCCACCTGTAGTAGTGGTGCTTACACACAACGCCCCTAGTAGTAGTGACGCTTACGCATACAACACCCCCTGTATTAGTGATGCTTACACACAACGCCCCCTAGTAGTAGTGACGATTACACATACAACACCCCCTGTAGTACTGATGCTTACGCATACTACGCCCCCTGTAGTAGTGACGCTTACACACAACGCCCCTTAGTAGTAGTGATGCTTACGCATACAACGCCCCCTAGTAGTAGTGATGCTTACACACAACGCCCCCTAGTAGTAGTTATGCTTACGCATACAACGCTCCCTGTAGTAGTGATGCTTACACACAACGCCCCCTAGTAGTAGTTACTCTTGCGCATACAACGCCCCCTGTAGTAGTGATGCTTACACACAACGCCCCCTAGTAGTAGTGACGATTATGCATACAACACCCCCGTATTAGTGATGCTTACACACAACGCCCCCTAGTAGTAGTGACGATTACACATACAACGCCCCCTCTAGTAGTGACGCTTAAACACTGCCCAGTCACACATACACACATATATATATATATATATATATATATATATACACACACACACGCACACACATTCTCTTGCTCATGCTTTTTCCATTCACTCACCTAAAGAAGTCTAGAAGCTGAAGCCGGTCATCATCCTGTGTAACAGGCTGCAGCCTGGTCCCGTGTAGCCCCGCCCCCAGTTCCATCTAGCTCCGCCCCCTTTTTGGCCAGGCTACGGACACTGCAGGGGGAGTAGGGGGAGGCTTCTAGCTGCCCGCACCGCTGCCTGTACAGTTGGCAGGCACAGCAGCCGGGAGCAGTGGGGGGAGACAGGGCAGTGCAGCAAAGGGATGCAGGGCAGGCAGAGCGCCTGTCTGGTCCGGCGCCTACCTGCACTGCATCAGTTTACTGAGCGGGTAGCACAAGGCCTGGCTATGGTTATGTATATGGTTGAAATACTTACCGATATCCATTGGGATTCTGCTCTTGGTATTCTTTCTGTCGGGATCCTGACTGCCAGAATTTCACAGCCATCCCCTCATGTTCCCTGGTAGTGGCTAGAGCCACCGCTGTCCCAACGGATTCTAAGTAGCCTTAGCCTTACCACTGGTTCCTGCTGAGGCTGCATTCTAGCTAATATCAGAATCAGATGGTGACATTGCTGTCCCCACAGCCCAGCGTAATAACACTGTTCTTGAAATTGCTTTATTTATTGTTGTTGCTGCTTTCCAGAATCCAAAACACTTTTTATCAGACTTGTCCTACATATCGCCGCTGGTCAGGATTTACTAATAACCTGCATATGTACTAGGCCTGCTTAGCATTACTTATGGACATGCATTGTTAATTCTGCATGAAGACATCCACATTGCTTACATTAGTGTCATATTTAGGGAAACGGCCTTTCCACACATGCCCTGTAACTCTTTTCCCAGCTGTCCTGTACACTTCACTGACCACTGATGAGCAGAAACAGAAACAAAAACGGTCGGACATGAATGGATATTCATTAAGCAAAAAAGCCCAAGGGAAGAGTTTTCTGCACTCAAGATTAACGCGTGTGGGTGGAATTAGAGGCCTTCAGCCTGCCGAGAGGGAAGAGTATGTAAAGTCTCACCACATGATGGCCAGCAGGAAACACTACATTGTACTGTAAGTTATCCTTCTTGGGCAGCTGACTGCTTCATGTAACAGATGAAAGACAGTGGCCATCAATACAAGATAAAACAGATGCACCTAATTTTTTGTATGAATTATTTGAGTGCCAATATTGGAACAGTTTAATAAACACAGACGCCATAGAAAATCATCTTAATTGTAGCAATTTAATAAGCCATTGTAGATTTAGAATTCTTTTTACTGGGCTTGCGTTGTTACCAGGGCTGCATTGATGACACAATGGATGGAGACACATTTATTGCATAGCACTTTTTCTTCAATTAATATGAGGTCATGAAGTACAATTTAAGTGAAAAACAATTGTACTTCATCTGTGTAATGTTCTGTGGGGTGTGATGGGCACTTTAACATATTGTTAGACATGTCAGGGAATAATCTACAGGAATTAATAAGAATGGACTGAGAGATAAGGTGTGGATGAAGGACAGAGTAGGATATAAGCAGGGGGTTAAGGGAGAGAGATCCTACTGGATAATTGCAACAAGCTGTGATTTGAGTATGTTTAATTTTTAATTTTTTACAATTACAGGCACAATATATTGGTGCTAAAGCAATGTCTTCAGCCATTATACAGTTGCAAAGTTCCTACTCCTGATCAGCCACGTCCCCGGCCGGCCAGGCTGCAGGGGTACTGGGCATGCAAAAAGAGGGTTTTTTGAGCATCACAGGAGTGTTTTTTTCTATCAAATTCTGTTGATGAAATGGTTAATTGCTATCTCACAGAAAGTTTTGATTGTGGAATCCCAGCCATCATTTGATGGTGGGCTTCCGATATTGATCATTAAGCTGATCTAGCCTGCGCCCCTAGGGAAAGCCTGTTTGCCATCCTTTCACTACCTGTGAGTGGCAGCTCCTACGTGGGCGGAGGAGGGGGCAGCCCCAAGACGCGCTGTCTGGTCCCTGCCACCTGGTCCCCACTGGCAGCTGTATCCTTGCACATCCTGGCACATGCACAATGTAGCTGACAGGTGCCAGAACCAGCGCATGTGCAACCAGTGGCAGCGGGACTGCGCATGCACAAAATCCTGGCTGCAGGCCATATAAGCTGGCTGGGGCTGCTCAAAAAGTAGGGAGCTAGCTCTCTGATAATTGCAGCCCGGTCTGGCAATCCCAGATGAAGGAAACACCTCTTAATGGGACTGCCTGTCCTACAGGTGACTGGCAGGTAGAACTTCCACCCTGAGGTTTTGGATTTTACAGGAAGGGGGGGGGGCTCTATATATCTATAATATCTGCAGCGCAGTACCTCCATTTCTGACAGCAAAGCAGCCTGCCGATTGGCCCAGGACAGAGGGTGGGTGGGTGGAGTACTCTTTATTCGGACCCAGACCTGTTGGAGGGGCTCAGCAGGGCTTGTGTCCACCCCACTCACATTAAAATTGTGGATTGTGATAAATATGCCTCTAACACTCTCTATGTGTTTTAACCTGTTTGCATTACAACTATAATCTGTTTGTCTAGGATTGAACACCCCAGGTACTATATAAAATGGCAGTATATTATTTTACTTTTGGATGAACTCTCTTTTATTGATATATCATGAAAATTATTAATTGGGGGATCTCCAACAGCCTTCCGAAGCCCAGCACACTAACATCTTGACAACCCGTAGCATTACCCATTCACACACCCCACCAGACCTCACCCCAAATGGCCAGCTAAACCCTGCCTTTACCCTGGCCACCCAAAGCTCCACCCTTGGGTCATTTGAAGCCCTGCCACCCTACCAATCTGAAGTTCCACCCCAATGTAGTCTCAAGCCCTGCTTCTATGTTGTGCTAAGTTCCACCCCTGACTCAAATGAAGCCTCACCATCAGGACATCTGTAGCTCAAATTGGAGGTTCAGCCCTTGAAGGAGCTTCCAAGCAGTTCCATAACAATGGAACCAGCAAGGGGCTTCATGGTAGGTTATAGGTGGTATAATGTGAACTAGGGACACTACAGTGTGGCATAAGATGATCTGGAGCACTACAGTGTGGTCAACACAATTGTACTGCTGGGAGTATTTACACATTATACTTTTTAATAATATTGCCAGTATATAATTTTGATAATGTTTTGATAATGTTATTGGAAAGGGTCCTCACATGTTAGCTGACCTGGGATGTTTACACACCTTAATCCTGCCGTGTGTGGAAGTTTCTAGGAGGTAAATTTACTAACCTCTTTAATTGTCCAAATATGCAAACACAGGAGTGTTTTGCCATTGTTATAAACACAGGAATTTACCAAAGTGCAAACACAGTAGTCTTGGCTCAAATAGAACTTCAAAATACAGGAGAACCTGTAAATACAATCAAATACAGCCAAACTCGGAAAACTCCCAAACATTGAAATTTACCTAGAACCGTGTTTGCAAACACGTGTCATGTGCAAACTCAGACCAAAATACACTTTTCAAATAGACATGCCCCTCGCCAGCATGTTTAGAGAAGCATGCACATATCAGTGTGATCTGTTTAGTGCTTATCTGTGTAAATGTAATTAACTATTTAAAAAGCAGGTATTAAAATAGAGTGAGGTCCCCCTTCCACAAGCACAACCAGCTCTGGGCTCTTTGAGCTGGTCCTAGGTCCAAAAGTACAAGGGAAAAATTGCGTAGGGTTCCTATGTATTTTAAGAATCAGCACCGGGCTCTTGGACCAGTCCTGAGTCCATTGAGTAAGCTCTGTCCTTGCAATGCCAGTCCGCAGCATTATCAGGGTATTTTTCGTAAAGAAATACCTCAAGTATGTGCTATGCATCTGCTGCTGCCATCGCCGCTACCACCGCCGGGTCGACCCCCCTTCACAACGGTTCCCCCCTTGTACTGCAACGCCCCCAGTGCTGATCATACTTACCTAACCGGGGATCGGTGGTCGGAGCTCCTGGAGGGCTTACGGTAATTGGGGCTCCCTGCTGTTGTGACCTCTCGTGCTGTAAAGTGAGCTGCCACTTTGCAGTATCACTTTACTGCATCAGGGGTCACAGGAGCGTCAGAAAGCCCCTATGACCAGCAGCCCACACCACAGCACCGATCACCGATCCTTGGGTAGGTGAGTATGATTTTTTTTTTCAAAAGGGGGGTCATTCTGACCTGCTCGCACGCTGCGGTTCTTCACAGCGGTGCGAATGGGTCGGTTCTGTGCACGTGCGACAGCTGCAATGCGCACGAGCGTCACTGCCCAACAACCGTTGTCGCTGGGCAAAGACAAGAATAACGAAGAAAGCGATCGAAGCATCGATCGCAAGAAGAGAGACAGGCGGAAGGCATTCTGGGGCGTCAACTGACCGTTTTCTGGGAGTGGAGCAGTGAACACAGGCGTGTCCAGGCGTTTGGAGGGCAGATGTCTGACGTCAATTCCGGGATCTTCATCGCTGGATTCCATCGCACAGGGTAAGTAACTGCAGGGCTAGTGTTGTTTCACACAAAACGTTTTTAGCATAGCAGGGTTGCACAAGAGTTTGTAGCCCTGCTATGCTAAAATACACTCTCCCATAGGCGGCGTCTAGTTGATCGCACGAGAAGCAAAAAGTTGCTACGTGCGATCAACTCGGAATGACCCCCATAGTGATCAGCTTGTGTGTCCATCACACATAGCTGATCACACTGCCGGCTCCCTGCATAGCTTTCTCTGGAGATGTGGTCAATTTACCTACAATCAAAATCCCTACGGTCAAAATCCTGACAAGTTCAAAATACCGGCATGGTAAAAATACCGACATTTAAAATACCGACAAGGTCAAAATACCGTCATTTAAAAATATTGACATGAGTTTTTCATGATTTTTTCACTGAAACCGACTTGTTCATACTTTACCATCCCAGTGGACCTGGAGGGGGAATATAATAGTGTGCCGAGCGCAGCAAGGCACCGTGCCCGAAGCATGGCGAGTGCAGTGAGCCATGCGAGGGGATGCGTTACACTAATACGGTATCCGTGTCGACCTATGTCAACATACACACCCAAAAAGAAAAACTTGTGTCGACTTTTTGACCTATTGACATTTTAAATGTCTGTATTTTGACCTTGTTGGTATTTTAAATGTCGGTATTTTGACCTTGTCGGGATTTTGACCGTCGGTCAGTTGTCAGTATTTTGACCATCAGGATTTTGATTGTAGGTATTTTATACTAAACCCCTTCTCTGCCTAGGGCAGAGAAAGCTGTGCAGAAGTCCAGAATCTGCAGTGAGCCCTGTGATTACGCCAGCTGAAGCTGGTGTAATTATCACAGGGCTCACTGTTGTATTTTTTTTTAATTTTTGGTTCTGTTTCTATGGGGGTCATTCCGACCTGATTGCACGCTAGGAATTTTCACTGCGCTGCGATCAGGTGAGAACTGCGTATGCACTGCAATGCGCAGGTGCATCGTACGGGTACAAAGCAGATCGTTGGATGGATTTTACGAAGAATCTATTCGCACAGCCGATCACAAGGAGATTGACAGAAAGAATGCATTTGTGGGTGTAAACTGACCGTTTTCTGGGAGTGGTTGAAAAAACGCAGACATGTCCAAGTGTTTACAGGGCGGGTGTCTGACGTCAATTCCGGTCCTGAACAGGCTGAAGTGATCGCAGTGGCTGTGTAAGTTTTGAGCTACTCAGAAACTGCACAAAACTTTTTTGTAGTGCTCGGCTGCACATGCTATTGCACATTTGCAAAGCAAACATACACTCCCCTATAGGCGGCGACTATCTGCTCGCAGCGCTGCAAAGAATAGCTAGTGAGCGATCAACTCGGAATGACACCCTATGTGTCACTCTGTAATACGCACTAGTAAAGGGGGGTACACACGGAGAGATCCGTGCTTAAAATCTAAGTAATCTTGCTAGATTGCTTAGATTTTAAGCACGGATCTGCCGTGTGTATGCCCCCAGCGATAGCGATGCACGGCCCCGCGCATCGCTATCGCCGGTGCTAGATTGAGCTGCATGCAGGCTCAATCTAGCAGGTCGCTCACTTCACCGTTGTGTGAAGTGAGCGGCCCCCCGTCGGCTTTCCCCCTCGCTCAGCACATCGCGCTGTGCTGAGCGGGGAGAGAGATGTGTGCTGAGCGGTCTGTGTTAAGATTGCTCAGCACACATCTCTCCCGTGAGTACCCCCCTTAACACTAATGTGAATGAGTCACTTGACCTCTACACGACCAGCCTAACACATAGTGATAGACTTCTGTGATATGCCAAATGCTGTGTATGGAGCTGATAGACTCAGAGACACAATTAATGACAAGTGTGTGCAATGGCACATGGTATTATTACATTTTCTAGGAACAAGCCCGCTTAAAATCAAAATTGGCTGTTAGCATGTCATATGATATCCTGTAGACAAGTTATACATCGCTTTTATTGTGACAGAACATTAAAAGTACAATGTAATGGGACACAGCTTTTAGTATAGGCTGTTACCCAAATATCACTATTTGAGTCAGTTTGCCATTGCAGATACAGTTGGACTGGTGTGATGAGAATAAAAATGGGGAAGGCTACATAATAGAGTTAGAAGTACTGTACTTGTTAGAGAGTCTACAGCAGAGGTTCTCAAACTCGGTCCTCAGGACCCCACACAGAGCATGTTTTGCAGGTAACCCAGCAGGTGCACAGGTGTATTAATTACTCACTGACACATTTTAAAAGGTCCACAGGTGGAGCTAATTATTTCACTTGCGATTCTGTGAGCAATTCAGAGTCTTCATTAAAATTAGATAGTGAAGGAGAATAAGATAAATTTGGGCATATTCAGCATAAAACAGCGTTTGTAGGTAAAGGACATCTCTGCCTGATTCCTCACTGCAGGGGACCAGTTCAGTGATCTTAGATTAGTGCAGACCCTGAACAGGGTCAAAATATTTTGGACCCTCAGCCACTGTAAGAAACGTTAGCACCAGTGTGCAAATATTCCTGAAATGCATTGGCGCACACTACAGTATCACAAGTCATGATGGCAAGCAAGCGATTCTACCAGTCTTTCCTCTCAAACAATCAAGACTCCACTGGTGTATTTATAATGGGTGCAGTATGCGCAGTGCACATGGGCCCCCGGGGTCCAGAGGGGCCCACACAGCTCACCCTGCATCCATTATGTTTAATACTTACCCTCCGAAGTCCCACGGCACAGCAGCGCTGCAGAAATCACTAGGAAAATCGCACAGTGTAATTTTCCTGGTGTTTCACGCATGCACAGTAGGAAAATCACTGGGAAAATGTCCGCCACACCATTTTCCCGGAGATCTGCGCATGCACCCTAGAGTTTGGGGCAGCGCCTAGTGCCAAGAGTCTCTGCACTGCTGGCTAGAGAGGAGCCTGCACACAGGCCTCCTTCACTAGAAACGACCCTGCCAAGGCTCCATGCACAGAAAAATTCAGAAGGAATCATCTGATAGCAATGTTGGTGGCATTAGTCCTAATTCACGGATTTACACAAACCTGACTGAGAAGGGGGCATGGCCTCAAGGCCTGACCCCGTTTTCATTACGTCGGGGGCATCCACAGCTTTCCTGTAGATGCTGGGCGCCCCCAGATGCTCATGTGGCTGCATTGCCGGCTCATTTGCTGTTACAGGAGCCAAGTGCTGCACGCAATGTCACAGCGCAGCACCCGGCTCCCGTCAGCATTTTGGTGTCACCCCTCGGAAGGTAACAACTCGGTGTGGCCCGCACCCCTCTAGTGACTTCACTGACTATGAACAACACTACGGGGCAGATTTAACAACGAGTGATATTCTTGTTATCACTTGTTGTTACTTATGTTCTCCCGCCAATCAGCTCCTGTCATATTTTAAGCACACGACAGCAGCTGATTGGCTGGAGCACAATTTAACATTCATAATGAGTGATAACAAGAATATTAAAACTGCCCCTACATCTCCCACCCAATTGTGGCCTGAGTCTTATAAAGGGGTCATCCCCATTTTTTTTTACTAGAATTTGAGTAACCCTAGCGTGTTACTTGTGTGTTACAGGATCGATTGGTTACTCATCGTTTGATGAATCGTTCCAGTTTCTTCTTCTGGACTTCGCACATCCACTGCAGAGAGTCAGGTGACCCCAAAACCCATCACAGTAATCACATAATAGATACAATTTTGTATATTTATTAACATGGAAGCTCTTATTTATATAGTTACAAACAGTACTATAATGCAAAATAATGTATTTTAAATAAACTGCAATCCACTTATGTAATCTGTTTCCTTTTCAAAAACTTAAATGGCTAAACAGTGAGAGACCAACAGAGCTACAATAATGTAACAATATTACAACTAAGACATTAAAATCCTTTCATTCAAAACAGAAAATTAGACATGAGAAAATCTATAGCTTTTCAAATGGATAGTTATACAACTATAGTTCATCAATGATATACACCATACCCTTCAGTCTACCCCAGCAGTCCAACCTGGCCAGGTGTTATACGTCGGTGCACTTATACTTAGGATAGGTACACCCATTTTTGGGTTTCCCTCAAAATCCCAATGCATTACTAAGGGAGGGAGAAAGTTGCTTTTAGCCATTAGCTCAGCAGCCAAAAAACAATATTGCAAAACTGGATCCATCCTAACCCTCCGTCGTTTCCCCTGTACAAAGAAAAACTTCATAACATTTTCAGAATGGATTGGGTAAAAACCATGTTTGATAAAGAGAGACGGGTTGGTCCATTTTTTGATGTCTTGGAAAGCTACATTGCAACGCAAACTTTATCAGTAAGGGAAGGAATTCATAGAAGCTTATGTCTGACTTTGTGGTATGGACTACGTAATTTAGACGGGGATCCCCCAATTGTTTTTGATTAATCCATTCCCCTGAACTTTATATTGACGTGGGAGGTGATTGCCACAAATTCTAATGGGGTTTTGAATTGAACTTATGCACTTTATACTATGTAATTACTGCATATAATTATTATTTTATTTTTATTTTTTTATTCTCTTTGCTAATGGTAGATAACTCATGATTGATGTTATAAGGTATCATTTATGTCTTACCAATGTTTTATTGTACTCATTCTGTACAGACACATCTTGTGAATAATGTATTTTTATTCATGCTTCAATAAAAATGAAAAAAAAAAAATATATAGGTACACACTATACAATTTTCTGGCAGATCATCTGCCAGATCTGGCTGGTTGGAATGAAAATCTGTTAATGGATGAGAGCAAAAGACAATCGACCAATTGCTCCCAAACACTGGAAAATGGACAAAAAATTTAATTTGTACAAATTTGTTAAATCAGTGATTTAAACAGTTTGTCTGAACGACAGGTTTGCTGCTGGTCTATGTCCAGCAGCTCCTTGCTGCTGGTCTGTGTCCATCAGGGCTTGGATCATCTGTTCCCTGATCTAGCCCTCGCTGGGCAGACCCTGCTTCAGACACCGTGCCATAAGCACTTCCTTTCTGAGCTTGTTGTAGTCTGCCAAACAACAAAAAAACAAACAGGATGCATGTCTGGTGGGACTGCCCCGTACTTCGTCCCTTTTGGGGTAAGGTCGCTGCAGTCTCAAAATTGATAGTGGGATCGGAGGTTCCCTCCGAGCCTGCCTTTTGGCTTCTCAACTGTGTTGCATGGCCCCTGTCGACTTACAAACACTCTTTACTAAAGTTTCTCAATAGTGCCGCCAAAGCGGTTATTCCGGTTCGCTGGCGATCTATAGAACTCCCTACTATGAGGGAATGGGTTGCCAGAGTGGACTGGTATATGTCTATGGAAGAACTGCGGGTGGTCCCCTTGGTTGGAATTTAAGTCCTCACAAGCATACCCGACATTACTGCTCTAACTCGGGCCCCTCACAACGACCCCTATTTCCGATTTCTGACTGCCTTACTTTTATTTGGAGCTAGGTGTTGATATTTATGCTCATTGATACGACTGCACCTAGGAAAGCCCACATTGTCTATACCCTCCCTTCCCTTTTTCTGATTTCTCCTTTTTCCACCCTGCTCTCTTTTCTTTCCCTTTTTTTTCCTTTCTTTTTCTTTCTCTTTCTCTTTTAATGTTTTAGAGCTAAGAAATGCTTTGTTTAGACAGCTGTTATTTAGAGAGACCTGGTTTGACTTGGGCTATGAGGTATTTACCTAGATACTGAGTCTATACAAACACGGCCATAACAACACTATTTAACGGTCATTGCGTATATCTACTGGACTGTATTTTCCTGTATTACAAGTTATATTATGTACGCTGTCTGCTTTATTCTGTTATTTTCTTATAAATCAATAAACATTTATTGGGGGGAAAAAAACACAGAAATTGTTTTCACTGTGTGACTTTTACTAATATACAGTAAGATTTGAGTTCTGGAATCTTGTGAATTTCTTTCATTCAAGTTACTTTTTAGATATCCGACTGCTGCCACCAGTCTGTCACGATTCCGGAGCAGCGATTCTCCTTATATGCCAATCTGAGAACTGCTATCTGTGACACCTTACTGATTACCTCAGCGTGTGTGGTAAATCAATGCGATTACTGCCACCAGCAGAAGTAGCAGTCACTTGCTCCAGTCAGGCCAAGCAACTTTGAGGAACCACGCCCAGGTCGAGCTTCTGCTCTCACCCGCACACACAATTATTAATACGTAAAAAATTAGGTAACATGAGCCTCTCTGGGTTTGTTTGTGAAAACACAGAATCCAGAACTAAAATTAAGATTTTTAATTCAAGTAAAAACTTCAAAGCTTATAGTTACAGAAAAAGAACGGTTACATGAATATAATAGTGTAAATAGTCACGTCAGTAATCACAATTTCAAGAAATAAAAGTAAGGGAAAAAAGACAACATTCCGATCACCTATCGAGTCGAACGCTGGTTGAGTGAGGTCTCTCTTCATATCCTGGACATTATAGACCCCAGGCACTCTCTGGATGCCACCTTAATGATAATGACAACTTTTGGTCTGTGCTTCCCATATTTGAACTTCCATGCTGCAGCTTCCCCCACCTCTTTGGGATTCCTTTAACCCTCCCAAAAGGGATTGAGTCTCAGCTTACACTTTGGGGTTTCTCAGCCAGTCTAGCAGGGTTGTTACTTTAATCTTTATGGCTTGGTTTAAAGCCCTGGACCTGGTTCCTGGGTAAACAAACTGTTGTTCTGGTACACCAGGCCAGGAAGAGCATTTCCCAGTGTGTCTTCCCCGTACTGCAGCCTTGACCCCTGCTGTGTTTATTCATAGATTCCTGTCCCATACACAGGATTCTAGGGCTGATTGGCATCTGTCTCTGGACTTTTGGTGGATATGAGCACATTCCAACAGATAAATGAACTTTCTACCATTTGACATACAAAGACATTTAATTTGTACAATACATTGATACATCAGGCAATGCAAATAACACAATTGTTTAATCATGACCAGTCCGATATAAGCTTGGGCACTACACAGAGTGCCAGTCATCAGTGACCCAGGGCCCTCAGGAGGGAGTTACATACTGGGCCCTGAGAATAGTCATGTGCTGGGGGCATTTGCACTTGTGTAGTGGGCATCAATGTCTGCTGTTACTATTGTACATGTTTGTTTGTTTTCTTTGCTGTTTTTTATCTGCTTTAGAGCAATGATTCTACACATGATTATTAGTAAATTTCTGTGTTGGATTGTTTTCTATTGATAGTACTTGCGAGTTGGTTCGATTGGTTATTGCTAATACAGTACATTACTAATTTGAAAAACATTTTTAAACAGAAATAACTGCCGTGTGTTTGTGCCACCACTCTGTTGCTAAGTTTAGCCAGCCAGGCATTGGCCTATGTTGGTGAACAATATTGTGAGCTGTGAGGTGGTCAAAATTGATGGAAATTAATGTTATTGAGGTTAATAATACTGTAGGAACAAAAATAGGACATAATTCTGTAATTTTAGCTGTTTTTATGATTTTTCTAAAAAAAAATACAGATCCAAAACCAAAACCCGCAAGGGTGGTTTTGGCAAAAGCAATACACATCCAAAACACAAAGGAGATATAGATCCAAACCCATGATTTGGGCCAGCGCACATCCCCAATAATTAGATAATATTGCTGTAGATAACTTACATAGGCTAACTTAATAAATGAAGCTCAGGGCCTGCATAGTCAGTGGTTTCAAAGCTATAAAGCAAAGAAAAAATTACATTGATGTTTTATTTTGTAACATGTAGGACAATCATCTATTACTAAGAGCATAGCACAAATATAATGTCACATTCATTTGCCTTTAGTAGACGTAATGTATTCAATTGATGCAAGGAAGTGATTATGGTAACATGTAAAGTAATCTGAATGTTTGCTCGCTATAATGTGCATGACATTGCACGTTAACTCAGTTTAACTTTCCTGGTAAATATATTATACAATGATACCATTCACAGAGCTGGAAATGGCTGAACAGATCTGTGGTTCCTTAATGCACTGCTCCGAACAAGCAGAACACTGCAAATCACCGTCTCCTTTCTCCTGCCAGACAGATGGAAATGAAATCACTTTCACAAGAAGCTATTGTCCCTGGAAATGTCATTTCAAAAGACTGGAAGAAGCTGACGTCATCCCTTTATACATCTTCACCTTCAAAAAATAGCTACTCTTCTGCGTCATGTGATAGAAAAGTTCACATTCCATTTCATGTTTTGCAATCAGTGCTTCCTCCAGTCCGAATTTACTTCTCCCTCAGGAGAGAAACTTTGCAAAGTTAGTGAGAGTAACACTAACAATAGGAGAATGGTTTGTAAACCTCCGGCGAGCTTTGATTTGTGGTGCAGACAGGTGCTTGTGATCTTTCTTATGTTGTAACAGTATTAGGTGGTCATTCCCAGTTGTTCGCTCGTTGCCGATTTTCGATATGCTGCAATTTGTTGCTAATTGCGCATGCGCTAGGCACGCAGGGCGCATGCGCTTAGTTATTTAACTAAAAATTAGCAGTTTTGCTGGTGTTCGAACGACGATTTTCAGTCGCACTGCTGATCGGGGAATGATTGACAGGAAAGGGGCGTTTCTGGGTGGTAACTGAGCGTTTTCCGGGAGTGTGCTAAAAAATGCAGGCGTGTCAGGGAAAAACGCGAGAGTGTCTGTAGAAACGGGGGAGTGGCTGGCCGAACGCGTGTTTGTGACGTCAAACCAGGAACTAAACGGACTGAGGTGATCGCAATCTAGGAGTAGGTCTGGAGCTACTCAGAAACTGCAAGGAATTATTTAGTAGCAATTCTGCTAATCTTTCGTTCGCTATTCTGCTAAGCTAAGATACACTCCCAGAGGGCGGCGGCCTAGCGTTTGCAATGCTGCTAAAAGCAGCTAGCGAGCGAACAACTCGGAATGACCACCCTAGTGTGATATATACAGTGGTGCAAGTAGAAATATTTTCTTAGTAGTACTGAGTGCCGAAAAATGGGCGTGGTCCAGTGTTGTGAGGGGGCATGGTCACATGCTGCTAGTGGGAGTGGCTATATGACACTAGCAGCGTGGCCACACGACAGCCCCTATTTTTTAGGGAAACTGGAGGCAAGGCTAAAAATATATAGCAATGCCTCCAGTATAATAGAAATATATAGTGATACCTCCAGTATAATAGAAATATATAGTAATGCCACCAAATTAATAACAATATATAGTAATGCCTCCATTATAACAGGAAAATACAGCCACTGTCGCACTGACAAAGTGGGTGGAGCCGTCATGCTGACAAGCACCATTGTCTTGTTGCTTTGTGGCACATTATAATTGTGGTAATGGCAAAGTGTGTGGCAGGTGATACTGCGTATCCGCTGCAAAATTCTTAAGGGTACTCCGTACCCGAACGTTCCCGCATACTTGCACCGCTGGATATATATCAGGGCAACACAGCAGTGGAAATCAATTCATAAGTATGAGGGACATACAATCTGATTTGTTGCTATAGGCAACCCCACCACAGTTCACTTTTAGAAGCTTTAGTAAATTTACTCCTGAGACAGGAACTAAACAGAATCACTACCCATAGTTATGTAATCATGTGTGCTGTTAGTGTCCTTATTACTTATATAATCACTAAAATAGTATTTTATATTTGTGTACTAACTATAGTAGTATACAATTGTAACATGTTTGGGAATGTTAAGTTTTTGTTCTAGTACAACTTTAGACTCTTAAACCAACTATAGTACATTATATCACAGTAAAGGAATTAATAATGAGCGTCACAGCAGCCCATTATGGAATCTGTTCATATTGGCTTGAAGAATGTGGACGGGATGTACTAATGGAAAATCGCAGTTAACCCTCCAAAAACTGCCTTTTTTGGAGGTTTGACCGCATTTTCCATATGTATTAAGCTCTAGAGAGTGAAACTTTCCAGAGCAATACCTCTTGCTTGTAGATGCCTATGGGATTCTTTTTGCATGATTCCTCAAGAAGGATCCAGTAGGATCCCTCCTAGTGTACCCCACGCAGAAGGACATAAACCCTGTAGTCCCGGCACCTCAAAGGGCAGTTCTTGTCTCTGTCCTTAATGTTTGTAATCACAAATCTTTTGCATACAGTATTTACAAATGCCACTATGGATGCGGTATGTGGCAGAATGTATCACATTTAAAATGCGATGCTTAATACATCCTGCCCTAAATCTGTGGTGTAGGCCTAATCTATTTTAGATATGAATGATTGTGACTTCTCCATCACTACCCCAATGGAGTACCCAGATAATATTATTATTATTATTATTATTATTATTATTATTAATAAATAATTAAGGGCCTATTTATTAAAGTTATCATTTTGGAGGATTGGCGTATTATTTAGTATTGTGACCATTTACATCAGGGTACCACTGCAGATATCGCTAATATATAGCTGAAATACAAAAACACAGTACTAGCCACATGAGATATGTACTAAAGTGGGGGGGGGGGGTTTTAGAAGTGGAGATGTTGCCCATAGCAACCAAACAGATTCTACTAATTTAACTAGCACCTTCTAGAAGATAATAGCTAGAATCTGATTGGCTGCTATAAGCAACATCTCCACTTCTAAAAATCCTCCCTTTAGTAAATATAGCCCATATTCTCAATACGTATCACAGCATAAGGAAGTGACAGAATAAACATATCTCGCTAAGGAATCTATATAGCATAAATATGTTTCCTATGTATATGTGTGGAAGAGAACATTATTGACTTATTATCATAGCTCTGCTATATTTTAGAAGAGGTAAATATGTACAGAACTTACCATTAGAAACGTACTTCGACAAAAAAGTAATATAACAATATGCAATACAGATTACCCACACACTTTTTCAGTGAACTCATTGAAAGGCTGTTTAAAAATAATTACATTATTTTAGAGATTGTCAATTTTAGGGGGTACAGTAAGCTTGCAACTCATCTCATTCAAGTCTATCCCATGCCGTCTGATTACATGACAAATATATACTTTCCTGTGGCCTTTTATGATATTAACCATGACTGGAAAACATTCTGTCTTTGTGTTCTTAAGTAATTACGGTGTCAGATACGTTTTTTTTTTTATGATATATTTAAGGCATTTGGTTAACTGTAGCTCTGATTAAATCAGGTTGTAATACGAATAACTTGCGCTTGAGATCAGACATGAAGTAACTGAAGACTTCCCAAGATAGTCAACTCTTAGTTATGGCAGCATAGATGCTGTTGTCTTAGCAGGGCACATCATATATCAAATTAAAGTTCTTCATCCACAGATTTGCAGAAAAATATTGGCATTATAATTGGTTGCTTCGTTTCAGAGTTATGTGGCAAAACGTTTGCCTGCCATTTGTGCTCTGGAAAATGTGACAGTTGGTGAACTCTCCCTGTGCACCTGCGGGGTGAACTGGAACATGTGACCTGCTGGGTGGTTTGGAAACTGTGACAGTTATTTGCAGCCACCCACTAAGCAGGGATTTTTTTAAAATTCGATTCCAAAGGGGGTGAAAAGGGGTAAAATGTGTTACCCTGCAAACCTTTGCGCAGTTGAACCTGGGCACATCAGCTTATTATTATTATTATTATTATTATTATTATTATTATTATTTTTACTACTACTATATATTGTTTGTTATTACACAATAAAAAACAATATATAAATGTTACATAAAATATTTATATAATATAAAAATGTGCAGACATTCAGAAGATGTCCACCATGACTGTCCAATCAGATGCTGCCTATTGCTCTAACCATGAACAATTTGAAGCTGTAGAATAGAGGATGAATCTCTTCTGCTGCTGCACATGATAAGGATGTTAATAACAGGTGAAGTGACTTTTCGGAGCAAACATAAATGATTTATGACCTATTCTGGTGAGAATTGTTTCATGCCTGGGAACAGCAGAGGAAGTAATGGCTTAGATCGGCTTTCCTCGGGTCACTTGTATTTACTTGGTACAGAGCCAAGAGCATGTTACAATGAGAAGAAAATTATGCATTTATCTCTGCTGGATTGGATAATTAAGCACTTTCCTTCCAGTGGGGTGTGCAATACATTGATCAAGTGTTTTTGAGTATCTGCCAAATGTGGAACATTCCATGGTCTCTACACATCCGTATGTCGCATCAATTCTAAGATGCATCATCTGTAGCCCAGCTTCTGTTCTCTTTATATACACAACTGTGGGAAAAACAGGAACATTATAGCAATCTGACTAAAAGTAAAGTAGTTGTTATGTAGTTTGTTAAATACATGATGCTGACCCAATACAAAGGCTATACCTTTCCTTCCCATGCTATCACAAACCTGCAAATATCACATTACTAGTGACAGCTTCAGAATTACAGTAGGTGCAGGGGATGTAGCCTGGCAATGTAGGCTCCTCCCCTCTGAGACCTCTGCTCATAAATGTGCAGTTTTCAGGACTGTTCCGAGTTGCTGTTGGGATGGATATCGAATGGTTTACCATGATGAGGCCAATAATACTTTCTATTGATAGCAGTAAACCAACAATAGAAAGCCACTGAATAATTGAACCATTGGTGTTTATGCACTATTGTGGCCATGTGACCGCAGTGTTCCAATCAGAGCTGAAGGGGTTAAGCTAAGAGACACCAGGGGATAGGTCGGGGCTAAACAACATGCAAAATAAACCCATCATTATGTCATCATCGGAACTTAGCCATTAATGGAAAAACATTGACTATCATAAGTACTTTGATGGTGTATCCCCTAACCGGTCAATGCACAATGATAGCCACACATCATGCTAAAGAGATGATATGGAAGCTAGAGAGACAGTATCGAGCCCCTACCCATATTTTGCTGAGGAACCCAACATTTCATAGTTCCACAGTCCTCAGTGATGTTGTCTAACTACCATGTTCCTTATGCTATTTCTCTTTTTGGACTACTGTTGATCGCCTCTAATTTGGTCTTGCCCATAGCAGCATGCTATCTACTTACCCTTAGTTCTGTTTCAACTTTATTCATTTTGTATCATTTCTGTCATTTTGTGACTAATTGTAGGCATATTGGTCACAAATAATAGCTACATGTACAAAACATGGTGGAAACTGACTATGGGAAAAATTGTGCTAAAGTTAAATACAATAGGCTATAGTGGCTGATCTATCGGTGTCACTGGTGACAATTAAATGACTGAGCACCAAATGGTTGTATCTTTCTTGTCCTATTTGGACGTCAAGATATGTTGAGGCAGTAATCCTGTCACTCAACTATTAGGACGAATGGCAAGATGTATCCAGCTTAGTTGGGGCAGAGCTGCAGATGCAGGAGATGAGCCGTGTTGTCGGTGTGAGGTAGACCTTAGCAGGGAACCACAGGCTGTATTAATATAAGGCTCCTGTCAAACTAAAGTTGAATAGTTGATGTGCCTCTATGTCCAAATTTTTATGATCTGGCCCTAATGCACATCTAGACTGCGTAATCCACTTCAGAGCAAGGGGCTTTCACTTGGAGAACCATATTGTTCTCTATAATAATTCTTCCCAGGCCATCTCTTCAACAGTATATTTTTCTGTTTCCTTCTCATGATGATTTTCTTCTAGGTCTGGTCTGCAGACTTATCTTTTAAAACGCCAAACAGTTTCTATAACCATTAAAAGTTATTAATGGTCTGCCTCTGTTTCTGTACATTTCAAAACATGGCCCTGGTAGTTGTTGTACACTCCGGCGAGTTTACCGTGAGAGTGATATGTGATCTGGAGGCAATAGCCATCCGCATATGCGTGGTCAGCGGACTGCGCATGCACAAAACACGCTGGGATCTGGAAGGAGAAGTGAAGTGATCTCATTAGCAATAACTTCACTTCTAACACACCACAGGGATGGGTGTTATGCACACCAGTGCCTGCAGGAATGTACTGGTGTCAGAACTGTTATGCACTCCAGTGCCTGCAGGAATGTACTGGTGTTTGAACTGTTATGCACACCAGTGCCTGCAGGAATGTACTGGTGTCTGAACGGATAGGTATGCAAAGCAAATGAACTCACAGACAGACACAGAAGGTGATAGGGTAACAAAATACACACAAAGTGAACAGAGAAGCCCAGAGGCTAAGGAACTGGGTGTCTCCCTAGTATTAGTAATGCTCAGATGGGAAAAACAAGATGTTGTGTTTTAATACGTAGAGAACCCGAAATGCTGTTGCTAAGGGCAACAGCAAAACCCTAAAGGGTTACCAACGGGTGTGGCAGTAAACTCCTTGGTCAGAGATGGAATGATAGACACAAGGAGAGTCTCCACAATCCTAATTCTCACTTGCAGTGCACAGGTTCAGCTTACTGCCACTAAACTGACACCTGACACCTTGCACAGTGAGACAGGATTTAGGCAGGCAAGTCTTAGAATACAGCCGCAAACTTGCTAAGTTCACAGAGTAGTAAAAGAACCCCAGCAAGCTAAACGACTGACTCCAGTCTTACTGCTAGGTCTGGATTGGCAGAGTGTAGTACCAAATCCCCAGGCCTATTTGCAGTAAGCAACAACAAATACAAAGCTACACAGTACTGGCTAACTTTCAGGAACTGACTAACCAACAAAGATTCAGCAGCATCTGCTTAACCTGAGAAGAGGCCTTATAAAGCAGGTGCTGTCCACGCCCCACTCAGACCTCACAGACTGTGGGCACAAAAACCAGCACCGGATCCCCTGCCGTGCACAGAGCCTGTAACCACTGCACAGCAAAAGACCCGAACCGGAGTATCAGCTGCGCTCAGGTTACTCCGCTAGCACTTGTCTCCCGGTTGCCATGACAACGTGGCAGCACAGGGCAGGAGACCCTAACAGTACCCCCCCTCTGACGAGGGGTCAAAGAACCCCTACCACCGGGTTTATCGGGGAACTGCGAGAAGAAAGAGCGTATCAGTCTGGGGGCATGAAGATCACAACTGCGCACCCACGACCGCTCCTCCGGGCCATACCCCTTCCAGTGCACCAAAAATGACAGCCGACCCCGAACCATCGTGGAGTCAAGAATCCTTTCAACAACAAACTCCCTCTGGCCACGTATCAGAAGAGGGGAAGGTCTTCCACTGGAAGGATTACTAATCGCCCGTTTTAAAAGGGAACAATGAAATGTTTTATTGATACCCAAAGAACGGGACAGATCTAACTGAAATGCCACCGGATTGATAACCCTGGTGATCTTATAAGGGCCGATGAACCGGGGGCCTAACTTATGAGATGGCTGTCTCAACTTCAAATTCTTGGTAGACAACCAGACGAAGTCTCCTAATTTGAAGCTGCAGGGTCTTTTCCGCTTATCAAAAACCCTTTTGGTCACTAATGACACAGACACAAGGGCTTTCTTCACTTTCCGCCAAATACCTCTAAGGACCGAAACCACAGAGGAACCACCAGGCGTGGAGTCCAGGGGGTCAAAAGAATTGGCCTTAGGATGATGCCCATACACACAAAGGAAGGGAGAGATCCCTGTAGCAGAGTGAGCCGCGTTGTTATAGGCAAACTCCGCCATGGACAGATGAGCAACCCAGTCAGTCTGACACTTGGAGACATAACACCTGAGGAACTGCTCCAAGGACTGGTTCACCCTTTCAGTCTGCCCATTAGACTGCGGATGGTAGCCTGACGACAAGCTGACAGAAATCTGGAGATCGGAACAAAATGCCCTCCAGAATTTGGCCACAAACTGGGATCCGCGGTCAGAGACCACATCAAGTGGCAACCCGTGGAGACGCACAACATGCAGCATAAATAATTCAGACAGGCGTCTGGCCGATGGCAGCCCAACCAGTGGAACGAAGTGCGCCATCTTCGAAAACCTGTCAACGACAACCCAGATGGCTGTCATCCCCGAGGATTTGGGCAAGTCCACCACAAAATCCATTGAAATGTGGGTCCATGGCTTAGATGGGATAGAGAGTGGATGTAATGGGCCAACAGGAACCCCTCTAGGAGTCTTATTTCGGGCACAGATGTCACATGCCCGAACCCACTGATCCACATCCTTAGCCACCGAGGGCCACCACACCGCCCTAGATAGCAACTCCCGAGTTCTGGCAATACCCGGGTGACCTGCCGACTTCTTGGCATGGAATTCCAGGAACACTCGCTGTCTTAACCTAGGAGGCACAAACAAAAGACCTACCGGAAGGTCTGGAGGAGCCTGCTCCTGTGCTCTAAGGACTAATGACAAGAGGTCCTGGGTAATGCCCACTTTAATACATGATGGGGACACAATGGGCAACGGCTCCTCGGTGGTCTCCTGGATTGGAGCAAAACTCCGCGAGAGCGCATCAGCCTTGATGTTTTTTGACCCAGGGCGATATGTTATCAAAAAATTAAAGCGAGCAAAAAACAAAGCCCATCGTGCCTGCCTGGCATTGAGACGCTTCGCTGACTCTAAATATGCCAGATTCTTATGGTCGGTGAGAATTGAGACCACAAACTTAGCCCCCTCAAGCCAGTGTCTCCACTCCTCGAGTGCATCCTTAATAGCCAACAATTCCCGGTTACCCACGTCATAATTCATCTCGGCAGGCGAAAATTTACGGGAAAAGTAAGCACAGGGATGAAGGCGATTATCAGACACTCCCATCTGAGAAAGCACTGCCCCAATACCCATCTCAGAGGCATCCACCTCCACCACAAAAGGACGCTCTGGATCTGGGTGTCGCAGCACCTTGGCCGATACAAATGCCCTTTTGAGACGGGCAAAAGCCGCTTTAGCCTCACAAGACCAGTGAGCAACATCCGCCCCTTTCTTAGTGAGTGCCACCAAAGGCGCCACTATAGATGAAAATCCAGCGATAAATCGTCTATAAAAATTCGCAAAGCCCAGGAAACGCTGAAGCGCCTTCAAACTAGTGGGCTGCACCCAATCCAGGACTGCCTGTACCTTGGAACCCTCCATTTGGAAACCTTCTGGGGAGATAAAATATCCTAGAAATGCGATTTGCTGAACTTCAAATTCGCACTTCTCCAGCTTCGCCCCAAGCCGGTGGTCTCTGAGTTTCTGGAGGACTAAGCGTACATGCTTCCGATGTTCCTCCAGGGAATGGGAGAAGATTAGGATGTCATCTAAGTATACAACTAAGAATCTATCCAAATATTCCCTGAGCACATCATTCATGAAATCCTGGAAGACTGCCGGGGCATTACAGAGCCCAAAAGGCATCACCAAATATTCATAATGCCCTGAGTGGGTATTAAAGGCAGTCTTCCATTCATCCCCCTCTCTTATTCGGATTAGATTGTACGCACCGCGTAGGTCAATCTTAGAAAAAATGGTGGCAGTACGAAGCTGGTCAAACAAGACCGAAATGAGAGGCAGTGGGTATGAGTTTTTAATCGTGATACGGTTCAATTCCCTGAAGTCGATGCAGGGTCGCAACGAACCGTCCTTTTTACCCACGAAGAAGAACCCGACCCAACTGGAGACTGTGAAGGTCTGATAAATCCCTTAGCCAAGTTCTCCTGAATGTACTCTGCCATAGCCTGAGTCTCAGGACGTGACAGGGAGTACAACCTGCTCTTGGGAAGCTTAGCATTTGGCAACAAATCAATGGCACAGTCATAGGGGCGATGGGGAGGTAGTACCTCTGCAACTTTTTTGGAGAACACGTCCGCAAAATCTGCATAACACCCTGGCAATCCTGGCAAACTTAGCTGCGAGAGCCTGACTGGAAGGCTCAAGCAACTCCTGAAACAATCAGTACCCCAACTAAGAATCTCCCCAGAGACCCAGTCAAATTGAGGATTGTGGGCCCTTAACCAGGGTAACCCCAACACCAATGGGGCAAAAGTACAGACAGTCACATAAAAGGACAATTTTTCAGAGTGTGTGGCTCCAATAAACAAAGAAATCTGGCTAGTGCAAGAGGTAATTTTACCTTGGGATAATGGTTCCCCGTTTAACCCACAAATCTCAATTTCCGATGCCAAGGGTACTAAGGGAACAGAGTGTTTCAGGGCGAATTGGCGGTCCATAAAAACCCCGTCGGCCCCACTGTCTACAAAGGCCTCAGTCTTGACAGTTTGACCGAGGATCTTCAAGGTCACCGGAATGATAAAAGTCTTCTTGGGAAATTCTGACTTCTGGCCTGACAGGATATTTCCCATCACCCTCAGGCCCTGAAGTTTTCCGGCTTTTCTGGGCATGATACTACCACATGACCTTTATTCCCACAGTACAAACACAACCCCTGCTGTCTCCTCCGCATCTTCTCACGCGAGGAGAGGCGGGTAGCCCCAATCTGCATAGGCTCCTCCGAAAATTCCTCAGAGTCTGAGGTTCCCTTGGGAAAGAAGGAAACCTCAGTCTCCCTTTCAAGCCTACGCTCTCTCAGCCGTCTATCCACCCGGATGGATAACTGCATGAGCTGATCCAAGCTATCAGGCAAGGGATATTGTACCAGTTGGTCCTTTATCTGGTTAGAAAGACCTCTTCGGTACTGGTGTCTCAGGGCTGGGTCATTCCACTGGGTATCATGGGCCAACCTCCGAAACTCCGTACAGTAAACCTCAACTGGCCTTCGCCCTTGCTTAAGGATCGAAATCTGAGCCTCGGCTGAGCCCGTCTTGTCAGGGTCATCATACAACATGCCCAGTGCCGTAAAAAAAGCATCAACACTTTTAAGCGACGGACAGTCAGGCTGCAACCCATATGCCCAGACCTGTGGGTCTCCTTGTAGCAAGGAAATCACTATGCCCACCCGCTGAATCTCCGACCCAGAAGACTGAGGCCTAAGCCGGAAGTATAGCTTGCAGCTCTCCTTGAAACAAAAGAACTGCGAGCGATCTCCAGAAAAATGATCCGGGAGATTTACTTTCGGCTCCTTAACCCCTGAAGGTGCTGCTGCTGCGGGAGCTCCGCCAGCGGCCTGGGAGGTGTGCATTTTAATGGACAAATCATTAAATTGTCGAGTCAGGACCTGCACCTGATCGACCACCTGTTGCAACGTATTTTGAGGGGTATGCTCCATATTCCCACAAAATTTCAACAGGAGTATTAGGCTGCTGAATATGTTATGCACACCAGTGCCTGCAGGAATGTACTGGTGTCAGAACTGTTATGCACTCCAGTGCCTGCAGGAATGTACTGGTGTTTGAACTGTTATGCACACCAGTGCCTGCAGGAATGTACTGGTGTCTGAACGGATAGGTATGCAAAGCAAATGAACTCACAGACAGACACAGAAGGTGATAGGGTAACAAAATACACACAAAGTGAACAGAGAAGCCCAGAGGCTAAGGAACTGGGTGTCTCCCTAGTATTAGTAATGCTCAGATGGGAAAAGCAAGATGTTGTGTTTTAATACGTAGAGAACCCGAAATGCTGTTGCTAAGGGCAACAGCAAAACCCTAAAGGGTTACCAACGGGTGTGGCAGTAAACTCCTTGGTCAGAGATGGAATGATAGACACAAGGAGAGTCTCCACAATCCTAATTCTCACTTGCAGTGCACAGGTTCAGCTTACTGCCACTAAACTGACACCTGACACCTTGCACAGTGAGACAGGATTTAGGCAGGCAAGTCTTAGAATACAGCCGCAAACTTGCTAAGTTCACAGAGTAGTAAAAGAACCTTAGCAAGCTAAACGACTGACTCCAGTCTTACTGCTAGGTCTGGATTGGCAGAGTGTAGTACCAAATCCCCAGGCCTATTTGCAGTAAGCAACAACAAATACAAAGCTACACAGTACTGGCTAACTTTCAGGAACTGACTAACCAACAAAGATTCAGCAGCATCTGCTTAACCTGAGAAGAGGCCTTATAAAGCAGGTGCTGTCCACGCCCCACTCAGACCTCACAGACTGTGGGCACAAAAACCAGCACCGGATCCCCTGCCGTGCACAGAGCCTGTAACCACTGCACAGCAAAAGACCCGAACCGGAGTATCAGCTGCGCTCAGGTTACTCCGCTAGCACTTGTCTCCCGGTTGCCATGACGACGTGGCAGCACAGGGCAGGAGACCCTAACAATGGGCTCCTATCAGAGCACCTCTCCCTGTTTGTGTTTTATAATACAGTGATCCTTATCGGCTTATTTATCAACAAGTTTTAGCTACTTAAAACTCGGGTATGATAAATGGTGCTCCAGCCAATCAGTTCCTGACTGTCATATGTTTAAAAAAAAATGACAGTTACGAGCTGATTGGCTGGAGCATCATTTACCATACACAACAAGTTTTTAAATAGCTAAAACTTGTTTATAAATGTGTCCCTTAATTTCTTATTGCCACAATACGTGGCAGTCAGTATTGTAATTATCAGGTCTAGAACCCCATAATCAATAAGTAGGCTCCCAGGTGTGATAAGTCCTTAGAGACTATGGGAGAGTTGTTTAGTTTCAAAATTACAAAAATGGCAGTTCAAACAAAGGAAAATTCCCTTCCTGTGACATACATGGATTTCAGATGGACATTGCCAAGAACTCAAAAGTCCTGGATTGTCTGCTCCTATTAAACGTAGCCAAGTTTAAGATTTGCAGATTCCTACAGAAGATTCATTTCTCAAAAATGTTATCTCCAATTACACCTCTCATCCAGCTTTCTTCTACGTACTCTGTAGATGCTCAAAAGGTTTTCCTCAACCTCAGTAAGACATTATGTCATTTTTCTCCCCCAGATTCTAGTCTATCCATGTTCCTGAAGGATAATGCCTCTGCAACTACTGCTGGAGCTGTCCCCTTACACAGCAAAAATATATTAGAGGGAACTGCTACCACTTTGGGTACGTTATGTCGACAGTCATAATGTTGGCATTCATCATGTCAACATGTTAGAATGTCAACATATCGTCTCTGGAGGCTGAATGCTGACTGTCCTTCTCCTGGCAGCTGCGGAGGCTCCATGTGTTAATTACATATACTGGTTCCATAAGTGATAATGTATCAGCCCAAGAAATCAGTGTAACATAATCATATGTCATATAACCATTTGAAGTGAAAGTAATGCCAGATCCCTACTATGTTCCATAATGCATTTATGGGATATAAGTTTAGAGCTCATTACTATAACTGTTCTTGGACAATCAGCCAATAAATTGATTGAAAAACAGATTAACATACAAGCACTCCTCTTTTCTGGGATGTTCCATTGAGGTGGAAGGAATTCGTCAAGAAATAAAAAGGTTAAAAATAGTAAAAATATTTGGGAAATTGTCAGTTTTTGTGATCTGTCTATTGCTGAGAAATTGTCCAACCCTCCTAACCGTCCCCCGGGCAGCGGATCACATGAAAAAATATGTGATGGGGTCCATCTGTTATTGTGTTTTCCTTACATTTTATTTTAAGGTATTGTGTTGTATCTATGTTTATGTATGCAAGATTGTTATCAACATTTCTTTTAATGAGCAGTGTTTCTTTTTGTCACATCGAATCCCATTTATTTACATTTTCTTAGGATTCATTTATAAAGAAAATTGTTTTATAGAAAGTAATTCAGTTAGGTTGTAATCACAATTTGGGATAAGTCTCTTGAATAAAATGTCAGTGGTTGCAGGATTTTTGTGTTTAATAGTAAGTGAGACATTTTAGGGGTGCTAGTTTTATAGGGTGGTTTTGTGATGACCATTGATTTTGCACTCACATGTCACACTTCCAGCTGGTTTGTGACAGTGCATCTCCTGCAGTTATCCTATTCCTAATCCTACTATCCACAGATCAATGGCCTTGAAAAGGACAAAACAAACTGTCGAAAAAAAATCCTGAAATTAATTTTCTAGGCTCTGGCAACTTAAAAAAATGGGCATCTTTGCACCCATTTGCTGGGTTTGTCCTCAGTAAGCTCAGACATGAAACAGTGGCAGTGACAGTGGCACCAAGAGGGGGGAAGTGGGTACTATTAACCCAGGCTGGATGGAGGGGCCCAGTGGGTGCCTGGGTCTATGATCTCCATTCTCTCCCCCTGCTCTGCCCACTACCATTGGCCATGCCTGTATATAGTAGCAGAGATGTGCGGTGAGGTAAATGGCTCAGGAGGCGCTGGCTACTACCAGAGCAAGATTGACACACAATATATAAGTCAATGGATTCATGTGGGCATTATACACAGGTGCAGCAGTATATAAATGGGGGCATTATACACAGGTGTAGCAGGATATACTGCTGGAAATTCATGGAGTTTTGTCCAGAGATGTGCGGGAAAAGTAGGCAGGGCATGCACAGCCTCATCTGCCAAAGACTTTTTGCTCCACAGTTTTGACTATAAAAATGATCAAAATAATACAAAGAAGATATTTCTAATATTCTTTGTACTTTTCATGTACCTTATATAGTCAAAACTCTGGTGTATATGTTAGTATGACAGGAAAGGATCTGCATCACCTGCCTCACCCCACCGCAAGCCGAGCTGCACATTAGGCAATGAGAGAGAGGAGACTGCAGCAGCAGTCTCCTCTCATTGTCTGATGTGCCGCTGGGCTGCACTGCTATACAGGCATGGCCAGCTGTAGTAGGCAGAGAGGGTGTCCCCTGTAGCCACCCATCTCTCCCCTGGAGCTGCACCCTGTTCTGAGTGTTGCACAAATAGTGTCATGACTAAGGTTTTGTGAACCCGGTGTTAGTGAGGTCTGTGCGGGCGACTGGAGGATTATATGAATACTACCACTGACCTGGTTTGGGACTGTTGTGGACTCTGGGTTTCTTCCGGTGACTGGGAAGAGGAACCGCAGCAGAGATGGCCGAATCTAGGTTCTCCTCATGCAGGATTAGGTCGGCAGACAGGAGGCATGCTGAAGGTCTCCTGAAAGACAGAACTGGAAAGGCACTGATGAATCAGTGAAGAATACCAGGTATAATTGTGCTAAAGGGCACGGGGTGCTTGGAGACACTGAGGTGCTTGCGGACACTGAGGTGCTTGCGGACACTGAGGTGCTTGCGGACACTGAGGTGCTTGGAGACACTGAGGTGCTTGGAGACACTGAGGTGCTTGGAGACACTGGGGTGCGTAGGGGTGCTGAGGCACGGAGGTGCTGGAAGCACGGAGATGCTGAGGCACGGAGGTACTGAGGCACGGAGGTGCTGTGGCACGGAGGTGCTGTGGCACGGAGGTGCTGGAAGCACTGAGGCACGGAGGTACTGAGGCACGGAGGTACTGAGGCACGGAGGTACTGAGGCACTGAGGCTCTGAGGCACGGAGATGCTGAGGCACTGAGGTGCTGAGGCACGGAGATGCTGAGGCACTGAGATACTGAGGTGCTGGAAGCACGGAGGTGCTGAGGCACGGAGATGCTGAGGCACGGAGATGCTGGAAGCACGGAGATGCTGAGGCACGAGGTACTGAGCCCTGGAGATCCCAACTACAACAGTAGTAAAACTGAAACACGACAGCTGTGGTTTTCAGTGGAGAACACGGAATTCAGTACTGTGCCTTTAAGACGAAACATTGCAGCTGTACCTTTACATTGAGACTCAGGGAAATGGTGAAATCAAATGGCAACACACAAATAAACCAAACGGTACCAAGGGAACAGAGTTTCCACAGGAACTTAGGTACAAAGGTTACCTTTAGGGAGCTCAGCTTAAGACCCACACAAGGCTGTATGTGACACAAGGAACTGGCCCAGATTCCAACTCAGCCTCCTGATTTATACTTCCTGGTCCTTGATGATTGGTGGGCAGGATTAGGTGATGTCACTGTCATGTGACTACTCTAGCCAAGGCTGTGATGTAGAATGAGGCCTAGCAGGCCAAGAGAACACTGAAGCCTGGACTTCTGCAAAACACAGGATGCTTGCTTTTAGATTACTGAATTCAGCCTCACACAGGAGATCACCACAGGTGGAGCTGATTACCTCTCAGGCAGAGAACTCAGGAAAACTCATAGTGCTGACAAGCTGTTTAACTCCGTGAGTGAAAAGACACAGGATCCAGGACAGATGGCAGGGGTAAGTCACCAAATATAAACCTACAGTCAGGATTGTGACAGTATCCCCCTCTTCAAGGGTGGACTCCGAACACCCATCTTGAATCTTAGAGGAACTTGATGAATAACTTGTACACAAAGCTTCTAAAAAGTGGAAACCAGAGGGTCCAGAACAAAACTTAAGCTGGATTCTTTAGAAGTCTTCCTGATCTTCATCTTCAGAACAGGTAGACCATCCATCATAGACAAGACTGGAATTTCCTTCATCCGAAAGGACTGATGAATAAACTGTAGAAGGTTCCTCTCCTCGTTTTGTAGTGCGAGAAGATTGTGCTTTCGAAGCTAGCACTCCACTGAGGCTTAAATTAAATCTTGTTCTATAACGAGGACTTTTCATACAGAGACCTGTAGAGCTTTTTGGTGATTCTGGAACCTCTTCATGCATGGAAGCATAACAGGAAGGAACAGCACCTCCCAGGAAAGGAGTAGCATCATAAACTGGATCAAATTCAGAGTCTGAGTCCAAGTCTAACGGAAAATATGAATCTCCTTTAGATACACAGTTTGAAAATGACCTAGAAGTGCACTGTAACTTTAAATTCTTTGGCGGAGAACTTAGTATTGAGCTAGGAGAGACTCCTACATGACCAACCTGAATGGTCGGATTCCTACGGAAGGAGATACTTGGACTATCTTTGGCAGGCTTAGAGGATGAAACTGAAGAAAGCTTTGGCTGGACGAGTAGGACTGGATTGGATCCGAGGATACTTGAATTGGCTGGAGCCAAAGGAGACGGACCAGGCTGGTCCTGGAGTATTGCTGGACCGGCTGTAACCGGGACGGACTGACCAGGCAGAACCTGGAGTATTGCTGGACCGGCTGGAACCGGGACGGACTGACCAGGCGGAGCCTGGAGTATTGCTGGACCGGCTGGAACCGGGACGGACTGACCAGGCGGAGCCTGGAGTATTGCTGGACCGGCTGGAACCGGGACGGACTGACCAGGCTGGGCCTGGAGTATTGCTGGACCGGCTGGAACCGGGACGGACTGACCAGGCAGGGCCTGGAATATTGCTGGACCGTCTGGAACCGGGACGGACTGACCAGGCAGGGCCTGGAGTATTGCTGGACCGGCTGGAACCGGGACGGGCTGAGCCCTTCCTTCACAGGGCTGGGCTGAGGCAAGAGCCCCCACTTCACGGGGCTGGGCTGAGGCAAGAGCCCCCTCTTCACGGGGCTGGGCTGAGGCAAGAGCCCCCTCTTCACGGGGCTGGGCTGAGGCAAGAGCCCCCTCTTCACGGGGCTGGGCAGCACTCTGTAGAATCTCTGGCTGGGCAGCACTCTGTAGAATCTCTGGCTGGGCAGCACTCTGTAGAATCTCTGGCTGGGCAGCACTCTGTAGAATCTCTGGCTGGGCAGCACTCTGTAGAATCTCTGGCTGGGCAGCACTCTGTAGAATCTCTGGCTGGGCAGCACTCTGTAGAATCTCTGGCTGGGCAGCACTCTGTAGACTCTCTGGCTGGGCAGCACTCTGTAGACTCTCTGGCTGGGCAGCACTCTGTAGACTCTCTGGCTGGGCAGCACTCTGTAGACTCTCTGGCTGGGCAGCACTCTGTAGACTCTCTGGCTGGGCAGCACTCTGAAGACTCACTGGCTGGGCAGCACTCTGAAGACTCACTGGCTGGGCAGCACTCTGAAGACTCACTGGCTGGGCAGCACTCTGAAGACTCTCTGGGGCTGGACGCTCTGAAGACGCCCCTCCTGGGGCTGGACGCTCTGAAGACGCCCCTCCTCGGGCTGGACGCTCTGAAGACGCCCCTCCTGGGGCTGGACGCTCTGAAAACGCCCCTCCTGGGGCTGGACGCTCTGAAGACGCCCCTCCTGGGGCTGGACGCTCTGAAGACGCCCCTCCTGGGGCTGTGGACACGGACTCCTCTGTGACTGTAAATGGCTTGAACATTCTTCTCTGGACACCCAACTTGGGATAAGGTCTTTTAACCACCGGACCCCAGTCATAAATTTGAGTCTCTCTCAGAAGAGTAGCCTTCTTGATACCCCCGTCAGCAGCAGAAGGATCGGATACTGTGGATGACTTGTAGACATGAGCACTATGATACTGAGATTTGTCACTATTACCTGGCTTGCGAAGAATGCAGTCTTTAACAAAATGACCAGAATTTCCACAGTAAAGACAGAGATGTAGCTCCTTACGCCGCTGACGTTCAGCTTCAGAGAGCTTGGGCCGTGGATAGCTCTGATGAAAAACTTTCCCTTGCGCAGAGGAAGAGACTCTATTAACTGGATGGGACAAAACAGGATCAACAACGTTGGTAGTATTCCTGAGGAGATCAGGCATCACAGAGAGAATACTAGGCAAAAGTTCTTGTAACTGTAGTAACATCTGGTAGAAAATCTGCAGTTGGTCAGGAGTCTTAGAGCAGAAGGTCATAGAATCTCTGGAGGACGAATTCCGCTGCAGACACTGTGCCAATCGATGCTGAGTCGACTCCAGACCTTCCAAGCGTCCTGCAATATTGCTTAGGAGGTCATGCGACAGACAAACACTTTCGGCCGGGTCCATGTGGCCAGTTCCTACTGTCATGACTAAGGTTTTGTGAACCCGGTGTTAGTGAGGTCTGTGCGGGCGACTGGAGGATTATATGAATACTACCACTGACCTGGTTTGGGACTGTTGTGGACTCTGGGTTTCTTCCGGTGACTGGGAAGAGGAACCGTAGCAGAGATGGCCGAATCTAGGTTCTCCTCATGCAGGATTAGGTCGGCAGACAGGAGGCATGCTGAAGGTCTCCTGAAAGACAGAACTGAAAAGGCACTGATGAATCAGTGAAGAATACCAGGTATAATTGTGCTAAAGGGCACGGGGTGCTTGGAGACACTGAGGTGCTTGCGGACACTGAGGTGCTTGCAGACACTGAGGTGCTTGCGGACACTGAGGTGCTTGGAGACACTGAGGTGCTTGGAGACACTGAGGTGCTTGGAGACACTGAGGTGCTTGGAGACACTGGGGTGCGTAGGGGTGCTGAGGCACGGAGGTGCTGGAAGCACGGAGATGCTGAGGCACGGAGGTACTGAGGCACGGAGGTGCTGTGGCACGGAGGTGCTGGAAGCACGGAGGCACTGAGGCACGGAGGTACTGAGGCACGGAGGTACTGAGGCACGGAGGTACTGAGGCTCTGAGGCACGGAGATGCTGAGGCACTGAGGTGCTGAGTCACGGAGATACTGAGGTGCTGGAAGCACGGAGGTGCTGAGGCACGGAGATGCTGAGGCACGGAGATGCTGGAAGCACGGAGATGCTGAGGCACGAGGTACTGAGCCCTGGAGATCCCAACTACAACAGTAGTAAAACTGAAACACGACAGCTGTGGTTTTCAGTGGAGAACACGGAATTCAGTACTGTGCCTTTAAGACGAAACATTGCAGCTGTACCTTTACATTGAGACTCAGGGAAATGGTGAAATCAAATGGCAACACACAAATAAACCAAACGGTACCAAGGGAACAGAGTTTCCACAGGAACTTAGGTACAAAGGTTACCTTTAGGGAGCTCAGCTTAAGACCCACACAAGGCTGTATGTGACACAAGGAACTGGCCCAGATTCCAACTCAGCCTCCTGATTTATACTTCCTGGTCCTTGATGATTGGTGGGCAGGATTAGGTGATGTCACTGTCATGTGACTACTCTAGCCAAGGCTGTGATGTAGAATGAGGCCTAGCAGGCCAAGAGAACACTGAAGCCTGGACTTCTGCAAAACACAGGATGCTTGCTTTTAGATTACTGAATTCAGCCTCACACAGGAGATCACCACAGGTGGAGCTGATTACCTCTCAGGCAGAGAACTCAGGAAAACTCATAGTGCTGACAAGCTGTTTAACTCCGTGAGTGAAAAGACACAGGATCCAGGACAGATGGCAGGGGTAAGTCACCAAATATAAACCTACAGTCAGGATTGTGACAAATAGTACTGTATTCAGGTTTTTTTTTCAGGGGCTGTTGTCACGCCTTCAAGGATTTGGCCACACCCACAATAGCTGTGCCCATCAGAGCACTTGATGGCTGAGATTTTGTTACCAGTAGGCACCCGGCTTCTTCCCCACAGCGGCAGCAGCTCACTACTGAGCTCTGGCTTTCGGCTCCCCAGTCCCGCAGTGTGCACTACGTGAGAAACGTTATGACGTCTCTCCCATAGTTCCGAGGAGCGGGCGGCCAGAGCAGATGGACGGCAGCAGTCGGAGGCAGGAGCAGGGTTTAGGTAAGTATTGTGTTTTGGGTTTTTTTTGTTTGTGCAAAGGGCACTACCAAAGGGGCAATACTATAGGGGGCACAACCAAAGGGGCAATATAACAGGGGGCATTACTAGGGGTACTACCAAAGGGGCATGAATACTGGGGCAATACTACAGGGGTCACTATTACAGAGGGGTGTATATTGCTTGACCGACGGTCAGCATAACAACGCCGGGATCTCAGCATTGAGATGGCCGGCTGGGGGCGAATGCAATGAAGCTCCTTGCGGGCTCACTGCGCTCGCCACAGGTTCTATTCCCACTCTATGGGTGTCATGAATGTAGGTGCCGGTATTGTGATCAGCGGTATCCTGACCGCCAGTCGCATAACTACATTCCCTACAGGGGACATTACCAAAGGGGCATTAATAATGGGGGCACTACTACAGGGTGCATTACTACTGGGAGTCTCTGCAGAAGGGGCATCACGCCTAGGGGCATAAGGGGCATGACCATTGTGGGCATTACATAAGGGGCACTACCACTACAGAGAGCAATGCATAAGGGGCACTACTGCTGTGGGCATTACATAAGGGGCACTACCACTACAGAAAGCAATGCGTAAGGGGCACTACTGCTGCGGGCATTGTGTAGCGGCACTAATGTGAGCATTATGTAAAAGGGGCACTACTGTGTGTTATAACATGAATAAGGATATTCTATGTGGTGTAATGTGATTATGATTGTGCTACTGCTCAGCATAATGTGAATTGGGGACACTATTGAGTGACCCCGCACCTTTCTTTTTGAGACCTCGCCCCTTTTTTGCAGCACGCAGTCTCTTTAATTAGTGGTTGGTGGAGGGGGGAGGTTAGTACTAGTGATGAGCACCGGAAATTTTTCGTGTTTTGTGTTTTGGTTTTGTGTTCGGTTCCGCGGCCGTGTTTTGGGTTCGAACGCGTTTTGGCAAAACCTCACCAAATTTTTTTTGTCGGATTCGGGTGTGTTTTGGATTCGGGTGTTTTTTTTCAAAAACCCTAAAAAACAGCTTAAATCATAGAATTTGGGGGTCATTTTGATCCCAAAGTATTATTAACCTCAATAACCATAATTTCCACTCATTTTCAGTCTATTCTGAACACCTCACACCTCACAATATTATTTTTAGTCCTAAAATTTGCACCGAGGTCGCTGGATGACTAAGCTCAGCGACCCAAGTGGCTGACACAAACACCTGGCCCATCTAGGAGTGGCACTGCAGTGTCACGCAGGATGGCCCTTCCAAAAACTACTCCCCAAACAGCACATGACGCAAAGAAGAAAAAAAAGAGGCGCAATGAGGTAGCTGTGTGAGTAAGCTAAGCGACCCTAGTGGCCGACACAAACACCTGGCCCATCTAGGAGTGGCACTGCAGTGTCACGCAGGATGGCCCTTCAAAAAACTACTCCCCAAACAGCACATGACGCAAAGAAGAAAAAAAAGATGCGCAATGAGGTAGCTGTGTGACTAAGATAAGCGACCCTAGTGGCCGACACAAACACCTGGCCCATCTAGGAGTGGCACTGCAGTGTCACGCAGGATGGCCCTTCCAAAAAACACCCCCCAAACAGCACATGATGCAAAGAAAAAAAGAGGCGCAATGAGGTAGCTGTGTGACTAAGCTAAGCGACCCTAGTGGCCGACACAAACACCTGGCCCATCTAGGAGTGGCACTGCAGTGTCACGCAGGATGGCCCTTCAAAAAACTACTCCCCAAACAGCACATGACGCAAAGAAGAAAAAAAAGATGCGCAATGAGGTAGCTGTGTGACTAAGATAAGCGACCCAAGTGGCCGACACAAACACCTGGCCCACCTAGGAGTGGCACTGCAGTGTCACGCAGGATGGCCCTTCCAAAAACTACTCCCCAAACAGCACATGACGCAAAGAAAAATGAAAGAAAAAAGAGGTGCAAGATGGAATTGTCCTTGGGCCCTCCCACCCACCCTTATGTTGTATAAATGGGACATGCACACTTTAACCAACCCATCATTTCAGTGACAGGGTCTGCCACACGACTGTGACTGAAATGACGGGTTGGTTTGGACCCCCACCAAAAAAGAAGCAATTAATCTCTCCTTGCACAAACTGGCTCTACAGAGGCAAGATGTCCACCTCATCATCATCCTCCGATATATCACTGTGTGCATCCCCCTCCTCACAGATTATCAATTCGTCCCCACTGGAATCCACCATCTCAGCTCCCTGTGTACTTTGTGGAGGCAATTGCTGCTGGTGAATGTCTCCACGGAGGAATTGATTATAATTCATTTTAATGAACATCATCTTCTCCACATTTTCTGGATGTAACCTCGTACGCCGATTGCTGACAAGGTGAGCGGCGGCACTAAACACTCTTTCGGAGTACACACTTGTGGGAGGGCAACTTAGGTAGAATAAAGCCAGTTTGTGCAAGGGCCTCCAAATTGCCTCTTTTTCCTGCCAGTATAAGTACGGACTGTCTGACGTGCCTACTTGGATGCGGTCACTCATATAATCCTCCACCATTCTTTCAATGGGGAGAGAATCATATGCAGTGACAGTAGACGACATGTCCGTAATCGTTGTCAGGTCCTTCAGTCCGGACCAGATGTCAGCATCAGCAGTCGCTCCAGACTGCCCTGCATCACCGCCAGCGGGTGGGCTCGGAATTCTGAGCCTTTTCCTCGCACCCCCAGTTGCGGGAGAATGTGAAGGAGGAGATGTTAACAGGTCGCGTTCCGCTTGACTTGACAATTTTGTCACCAGCAGTTCTTTGAACCCCAGCAGACTTGTGTCTGCCGGAAAGAGAGATCCAAGGTAGGTTTTAAATCTAGGATCGAGCACGGTGACAAAATGTAGTGCTCTGATTTCAACAGATTGACCACCCGTGAATCCTTGTTAAGCGAATGAAGGGCTCCATCCACAAGTCCCACATGCCTAGCGGAATCGCTCTGTGTTAGCTCCTCCTTCAATGTCTCCAGCTTCTTCTGCAAAAGCCTGATGAGGGGAATGACCTGACTCAGGCTGGCAGTGTCTGAACTGACTTCACGTGTGGCAAGTTCAAAAGGTTGCAGAACCTTGCACAACGTTGAAATCATTCTCCACTGCGCTTGAGACAGGTGCATTCCACCTCCTATATCGTGCTCAGTTGTATAGGCTTGAATGGCCTTTTGCTGCTCCTCCAACCTCTGAAGCATATAGAGGGTTGAATTCCACCTCGTTACCACTTCTTGCTTCAGATGATGGCAGGGCAGGTTCAGGCGTTTTTGGTGGTGCTCCAGTCTTCTGTACGTGGTGCCTGTACGCCGAAAGTGTCCTGCAATTCTTCTGGCCACCGACAGCATCTCTTGCACGCCCCTCTTGTTTTTTAAATAATTCTGCACCACCAAATTCAAGGTATGTGCAAAACATGGGACGTGCTGGAATTTGCCCAGATTTAATGCACACACAATATTGCTGGCGTTGTCCGATGCCACAAATCCACAGGAGAGTCCAATTGGGGTAAGCCATTCTGCGATGATCTTCCTCAGTTGCCGTAAGAGGTTTTCAGCTGTGTGCGTATTCTGGAAAGCGGTGATACAAAGCGTAGCCTGCCTAGGAAAGAGTTGGCGTTTGCGAGATGCTGCTACTGGTGCCGCCGCTGCTGTTCTTGCGGCGGGAGTCCATACATCTACCCAGTGGGCTGTCACAGTCATATAGTCCTGAGCCTGCCCTGCTCCACTTGTCCACATGTCCGTGGTTAAGTGGACATTGGGTACAACTGCATTTTTTAGGACACTGGTGAGTCTTTTTCTGAGGTCTGTGTACATTTTCGGTATCGCCTGCCTAGAGAAATGGAACCTAGATGGTATTTGGTACCGGGGACACAGTACCTCCAACAAGTCTCTAGTTGGCTCTGCAGTAATGATGGATACCGGAACCACGTTTCTCACCGCCCAGGATGCCAAGGCCTCAGTTATCCGCTTTGCAGCAGGATGACTGCTGTGATATTTCATCTTCCTCGCAAAGGACTGTTGGACAGTCAATTGCTTGGTGGAAGTAGTAAAAGTGGTCTTACGACTTCCCCTCTGGGATGACCATCGACTCCCAGCAGCAACAACAACAGCAGCGCCAGCAGCAGTAGGCGTTACACGCAAGGATGCATCGGAGGAATCCCAGGCAGGAGAGGACTCGTCAGAATTGCCAGTGACATGGCCTGCAGGACTATTGGCATTCCTGGGGAAGGAGGAAATTGACACTGAGGGAGTTGGTGGGGTGGTTTGCGTGAGCTTGGTTACAAGAGGAAGGGATTTACTGGTCAGTGGACTGCTTCCGCAGTCGCCCAAAGTTTTTGAACTTGTCACTGACTTATGATGAATGCGCTGCAGGTGACGTATAAGGGAGGATGTTCCGAGGTGGTTAACGTCCTTACCCCTACTTATTACAGCTTGACAAAGGCAACACATGGCTTGACAAATGTTGTCCGCATTTCTGTTGAAATACTTCCACACCGAAGAGCTGATTTTTTTGGTATTTTCACCAGGCATGTCAATGGCCCTATTCCTCCCACGGACAACAGGTGTCTCCCGGGGTGCCTGACTTAAACAAACCACCTCACCATCAGAATCCTCCTGGTCAATTTCCTCCCCAGCGCCAGCAACACCCATATCCTCCTCATCCTGGTGTACTTCAACACTGACATCTTCAATCTGACTATCAGGAACTGGACTGCGGGTGCTCCTTCCAGCACTTGCAGGGGGCGTGCAAATGGTGGAAGGCGCATGCTCTTCACGTCCAGTGTTGGGAAGGTCAGGCATCGCAAACGACACAATTGGACTCTCCTTGTGGATTTGTGATTTCGAAGAACGCACAGTTCTTTGCTGTGCTTTTGCCAGCTTGAGTCTTTTCATTTTTCTAGCGAGAGGCTGAGTGCTTCCATCCTCGTGTGAAGCTGAACCACTAGCCATGAACATAGGCCAGGGCCTCAGCCGTTCCTTGCCACTCCGTGTGGTAAATGGCATATTGGCAAGTTTACGCTTCTCCTCCGACAATTTTATTTTAGATTTTTGAGTCCTTTTTTTACTGATATTTGGTGTTTTGGATTTTACATGCTCTGTACTATGACATTGGGCATCGGCCTTGGCAGACGACGTTGATGGCATTTCATCGTCTCGGCCATGACTAGTGGCAGCAGCTTCAGCACGAGGTGGAAGTCGATCTTGATCTTTCCCTATTTTTGGAACCTCAACATTTTTGTTCTCCATATTTTAATAGGCACAACTAAAAGGCACCTCAGGTAAACAATGGAGATGGATGGATACTAGCATACTTATGGATGGACGAGCGACTGCCGACACAGAGGTAGCTACAGCCGTGGACTACCGTATTGCGTCTGCTGCTAATATAGACTGGATGATAATGATATAAAAAATATATATATATCACTACTGCAGCCGGACAGGTATATATTATATAATGACGGACCTGCTGGACACTGTCAGCACTGCAGACTCCTAAAGTAAGCTACTAGTATCAAGAAGATAGAAAAAAAAAAACACCACAGGTAGGTGGTATACAATTATGGATGGACGAGCGACTGCCGACACAGAGGTAGCTACAGCCGTGGACTACCGTACTGCGTCTGCTGCTAATATAGACTGGATGATAATGATATAAAAAATATATATATATCACTACTGCAGCCGGACAGGTATATATTATATAATGACGGACCTGCTGGACACTGTCAGCACTGCAGACTCCTAAAGTAAGCTACTAGTATCAAGAAGATAGAAAAAAAAAACACCACAGGTAGGTGGTATACAATTATGGATGGACGAGCGACTGCCGACACAGAGGTAGCTACAGCCGTGGACTACCGTACTGCGTCTGCTGCTAATATAGACTGGATGATAATGATATAAAAAATATATATATATCACTACTGCAGCCGGACAGGTATATATTATATAATGACGGACCTGCTGGACACTGTCAGCACTGCAGACTCCTAAAGTAAGCTACTAGTATCAAGAAGATAGAAAAAAAAAACACAACAGGTAGGTGGTATACAATTATGGATGGACGAGCGACTGCCGACACAGAGGTAGCTACAGCCGTGGACTACCGTACTGCGTCTGCTGCTAATATAGACTGGATGATAATGATATAAAAAATATATATATATCACTACTGCAGCCGGACAGGTATACATTATATAATGACGGACCTGCTGGACACTGTCAGCACTGCAGACTCCTAAAGTAAGCTACTAGTATCAAGAAGATAGAAAAAAAAAAACACCACAGGTAGGTGGTATACAATTATGGATGGACGAGCGACTGCCGACACAGAGGTAGCTACAACCGTGGACTACCATACTGCGTCTGCTGCTAATATAGACTGGATGATAATGATATAAAAAAAATATATATATCACTACTGCAGCCGGACAGGTATATATTATATAATGACGGACCTGCTGGACACTGTCAGCACTGCAGACTCCTAAAGTAAGCTACTAGTATCAAGAAGATAGAAAAAAAAAAACACCACAGGTAGGTGGTATACAATTATGGATGGACGAGCGACTGCCGACACAGAGGTAGCTACAGCTGTGGACTACCGTACTGCGTCTGCTGCTAATATAGACTGGATGATAATGATATAAAAAATATATATATATCACTACTGCAGCCGGACAGGTATATATTATATAATGACGGACCTGCTGGACACTGTCAGCACTGCAGACTCCTAAAGTAAGCTACTAGTATCAAGAAGATAGAAAAAAAAAAACACCACAGGTAGGTGGTATACAATTATGGATGGACGAGCGACTGCCGACACAGAGGTAGCTACAGCCGTGGACTACCGTACTGCGTCTGCTGCTAATATAGACTGGATGATAATGATATAAAAAATATATATATATCACTACTGCAGGACAGGTATATATTATATAATGACGGACCTGCTGGACACTGTCAGCAGAATGCGTTTATAGAATAAAAACACCACACGACGAGTGTTTAACTTTTTCAGGCAGACAATCACAATATACTGGTGGTCAGTGGTCACTGGTCAGTCACACTGGCAGTGGCACTCTGGCAGCAAAAGTGTGCACTGTTAATGTACTCCTGCTATAACTGCTCCCCAGTCTCCCCCACAATTAAGCTGTGTGAGCAGTGAGCACTCAGCACAGTCAGATATACATAGATGATGCAGCACACTGAGGCTGAGCACAGATATGGTATACTGTGTCACTGTGTATTGTTTTTTTTCAGGCAGAGAACGGATTATATTAAATAATAATAAAACTGCACTGGTGGTCACTGGTCAGTCACTAGTAAACTCTGCACTCTCTGAGTACTCCTAAGCTCCAGTAAATCAAGTGTCTCACTCTCACTATCTATTTCTATTCTAAACGGAGAGGACGCCAGCCACGTCCTCTCCCTATCAATCTCAATGCACGTGTGAAAATGGCGGCGACGCGCGGCTCCTTATATAGAATCCGAGTCTCGCGATAGAATCCGAGCCTCGCGAGAATCCGACAGCGGGATGATGACGTTCGGGCGCGCTCGGGTTAACCGAGCAAGGCGGGAAGATCCGAGTCTGCCTCGGACCCGTGTAAAAAGGCTGAAGTTCGGGGGGGTTCGGATTCCGAGGAACCGAACCCGCTCATCACTAGTTAGTACCACCACCTCTCTAGGACTACTTTAAGCACTGCTGGTATTTTCACCCTACCTCTAATCCTAACCTGAACCCACCCCTCCCCCAGTCTAACCTAAACCACCCTCTCCCGCAGCTTATCCCTAGCCCCCCCCCCCCATCGCCTAACCCTAACTCCCGCAGTCTAACCCTAACCTCTCCTAATTTATTTCCCTTATTTTCAAAGTCTTCAAATATTGTAATTGCTGATCTAAGACTCTACCAAATACCTAACACCAAGAGTAACATTTCTATATGATAACTGTCATCCCCACTATTTCTTCAGGAGACAATGGGCATGATTCAGAGTCGGATGCAAAATCGTCCATGGCTGATGATGCTGATACAAAGCCCTTCCCTGGTATACATCCGTGCAGTCAAATGTGCAAGGACTGAGACACCCGCTTGCAGCGTCTGTAGATGTTAAATTACCATCACCATCGATCACACCATCCCTATAGTAGGTGCAGTTTCTAAGTCTGACTATGGTGATTAGCGGTTCAGCGTCTTTGTACATACTGTACCTGCAACACTCCCAACAATATTTTTAGCCACCAATATGTTATCTCCTAGTTACTGTCCAGAAGAATCTCTTACATTTCTCATACTGTGCGTCCTGATCCGTACTGCGCCACTGTACATACAAAATTGGAACACATGTATAATGCAAAGAAAAAACTATGGGGCAGATGTATTAACCTGGAGAAGGCATAAGGAAGTGATAAACCAGTGATATGTGCAAGGTGATAATGCACCAGCCAATCAGATCCTAACTGTTAATTTACATATTGAAGCTGATTGGCTGGTGCCTTTATCACCTTGCACATATCACTGGTTTATCACTTCCTTATGCCTTCTCCAGGGTAATACATCTGCCCCATTATCTGTTTGCATAAATATTGGCACAGTGTATGAATCAGTTCCAGTGTGTGATTCTTCCCTCCAATAAACAAAAACCTTCTAATATATTAGTCCCCATAAGGTTTTTGAGAAGCTGTGACCTTTTACTGTAAACCTGGAACTCTCTCCCGCTTTCAAAATCCATCCAGTAATCAACACAGCATTACCAATCCTTTTTACTGTGGCACGACTCTTTCCAATTCTCCTGTTCTAGTGGAAGAACATTTGGTGGATGAAGTTCAGTAATAAGTTATCTACTAGAAACTATAGGTAAAATGTAAAAAATTAGTAAACTGGTGAGATTTTAGCCCCTAAGACATGTATTTTGTTGATGCCCCATATAATCATGCTTTAAAGTAGGGATGTGCGCCGACCCCTGTGTTTTGATTTGGCTCTGTATTAACTTTGTGTTTTGGTTTTATATATGTATATTTTTTTTTAATTGATAAAACCTGCTAAAAATCACATAATTTGTGTCTTTTTTGTGTCTACTGTATTATTAACCTCTATAACATTCATTTACAGTCACTTACAGTCAACTTTGACCACCTCACAGCTCACAATATTGCTTTCATCCAGTTTAGGCCAAAGGGTGAAGCATGCAGGCAGGTTACTAAGCGAAAGAGCAGCGGCACAAAAAAAAAAAAGGCTATAGCTATCTATGCAACATTGCCACACAGCAGTGGCACACAGAATGGCAGTTTACTAAATTATACAAACCCATAGAAAGTGATCAAGAATGTTAATTAAGATCTAGCTCAGAGATTTGAGGGCAGTACAGGGTAATGGAGGTGGAGTATATAGTGGAAGGAAGGTAAAATAATGATCATTTGAGTGATTGATTGATTGATTGATTGTTTGTTTGAATGACTTACTGTATTGATTGGGTTTACAGCAAATCAAAGGTGAAAAGGCCGTAAAAGAATACAAGAATGATTGATTGATTGATTGATTGATTAATATTAATATGTGTGAGGCTGTTCTGCAAGGGAAAAAAGGCCATACAATACAAGAATAATTGCTTTATTCATTCATTCGTTAAATTAGTAATGTGTTCGATAAAAATGTCTATGCAAAATAGATCAGCAACTCAGGAGACAAAAGACCAATTGATTGAGTTATAGATTTGTTACTATTGAATGATTGATTTATTAATTAATTAAATTAGTAATGTGTTGGAGCAATAACGAATAAAAATGTATATGCAAAAAGACCATCACCAATGCCCTCCAGAAATACAGCCCATTATGAAAAGTGGTCCAAGATGGAATTGTCCTTGAGCCCTCCCACCTACTTTTATGACGGACATGTACAGATTAACCAAGCACTTCAGCGACAGGGACTGACACTTTTATGGTTGAAGTGCTTGGTTTGTTTGGGCCCCCACAAACCAATTTTTTTAAAGGGCTACCTCCAATCACTAATGATGAGGGTATTAATTACCTTGTAATCTTGTAAAATAAATTTCATGAACTAGCTGCAAATGATGTAACATGGAGAAGGTGCCTAGATGGTTTTCCCTACCTCTACTTACGTTGACCTAACAAATGGAGCAGATGCCTTCACAAATTTGTCAGGATTTTGGTAAAAATAATCCCACACCCAAGAGATGGCTTTTTGGTGTCATGCCCAAGCATCACAATCATTTTCTTTTTATCATGGGCTAGAACTGCTGCCACTGGTAACTGACTTACACAAACAACATCATCAACATCCTAATCCTCCTCATTAGTGTCAGATAGTAGTAGTACACAATTATCCCCTCATCCTGTTCACTTCCACACAAGCATCCTCAATTTCTATTATGTCTGACTCTTCATCACCATATTTGCTTGTCCTGCTCTCTACATGTGCAGATGGGGCAGAAATAGAATGAGACAAAAGAGGCTTCTCTAGTTTGAGTCTTAGTGTGTTTTTTGGGCACTGATTTGATGCTTTTTAAGCACCTCTACCCCTTTTTTAACATTGTGAAAGATTTTTAATTTACATGCCCTTTTCTAAATTTTCTGCCCCCTAGACCACCTTTAGTAGATGTTGTACTATAATGACTGGCAGCAGCTGCAGTGCTAGTAGTTGGTTGCTGCTCCTGCTCTCCTCCCGACTGATCATTATCCATATCTAGAACACACAGAAGTAGTACAAACAATAGAACTACAATATATTTTTTTTTTCTACTTTATTTAATACACAGCTCAGTTCACACTGTGTGGAGACACAATACTTTTATATGTACTGTACGTGAACAAATGCACTTGAGTACAGGACACAGACATAGTACAAACAAGAGAACAATATATATTTTCATATATTTTTTTTACCTTATTTAATTCACAGCTCAGCTCACACTGCGTTGAGTCACAGCATTTTTATATATAAGTGAACAAACATACTGGGATACAGCACACACAACCATTTGTAGAAAAAAATTCTTTTCACTTTTTTCATAATTTTATTTCATTTTTGCAGCAAATAGGTTGTAAGAGCAAAAAACACATTGTTTTAAATGTTTATTAGAAATGATAACTGACACTGTGGAGTCACACTGTGTATATGTATGTGAACGCAGTTGGATATGGCCTTCAGAGTCACAGTGTAGCACCACAGTGTGACAGACTAATTAGACTAGTAATAATTCCTGCATTATAAAAAAAATAATAAACAATGTTTTGCTATCTGCCTGTACTGTAAACCTAGCTCGGCCAAAATTAACACTAAAGGGAATAGAGTGAACAGATAGGTCAGGTCAGCTCAGCCACTGGACTGGATGGACACAGCACAGCAGCAGCCTCTGAAGAGGATGGACACAGCAGCTACTTCAGTGGACGGAAACAGCACAGCATCCACTGGATGCAGCACAGCTACTTGAGAGGCTGGACACAGGGAGTAGATGGACACAGCACAGCAGCCACTGGACGCAGCACAGCCATTTGAGAGGATGGACACAGCAGCCACTGGACACAGCACAGCAACTAGAGTTGATGGACACAATACAGCAGCGTGGACTGGAGTCAGTGTGAAATGGCACCCGAATCACTGTGGGAGGGACTCCAAAACCCGCGAGAATCCGACGCTGGAATGATGACGTTTTCCCTCGATTTGGAATCTGAGCAGGGCGGGAAAACACGAGCCGCTGCTCAGATTTACGCAAATTCCGGAAGTTAGGGTGGGTTCAATTTTCATAGAACTGAGTATGCTCACCTCTACTTTAAAGCTGACAACAACTTTTCATCACAAGAATCCTTCCATGTAAAGTAAAGGTCACCTGGCATTGCATGCATATCGACATATACATGTATATTTTGGAAAATAACAGCTCTCCCAATGAGAGCTGTCCTTTGCAGTGTGATGACTTCCGGGTTTAGGACCCAGGAGTCTGTCTGCGCATGCATGGCATGCTGCATACGCCGTTGGGGTAAGCTGGGAGGGATCTAATTGGATTAGTTAGTACTTCTATAAAGTAATAACATCTACAACTGGCATTGCCCACCGCATCCAAGTTCCAGAGTGTGTCGTATTCCAGGGTTTGGTGCATATGCAGTAAGCAGCCAAACCTCTGAAAACTGAATTTTCAGAGGTCTAGCCGCATTGTTATTGCTATTGCATTCCGCCCTTTAACTTACCTGTCCCTCATCCTCTTTGCCCCAGATGCACCATCAAGTACCAGCATGGCATTTTGGGAACATGCAATATGAGTACATTATAATGTCATGTGTTCGTTTCTGCTACTGTTGCAATGAGATTTTTTTGTGATTGCAGCAGGATTATAAAATCAGTGCCTGCACCTACATTCTTAATATTGAAGTCATCTCCTAGCCTAAGAAAGCTATTAGACAGTTCCTTTCTCAGTTTTAACTTTGTTGCTTAAATTTGACTTGCTCAAGTTCAACCGTTCTGTTTTCTCCAACAATGATGTCAGCAATTGATCTCAATCATTGCTCGATCCAATTCTGACCTTGGCTTGCCACCTTGTCTCTACCACCATCTCCTGTGGCTGTCCCTGACCTCAGCTAGTTTAATGCTGCTGCTTCTTCTGTTTGTATCTGCTCCTGGCATCCTCAGACGGGACACCTTTTCCTGGATAGTTATTTAGTCAGTACCTGTGCATGGTACATGGTAGATTACACAAATTTCACTAATTTAAAGTGCAGCTGTCACCTGCTGGCTAGATTTCCACTGAATGCAGCCAGATTATCGATTGTCAATTGTCGATTGCAACCAATATTGATAATGCATGACCAATGATGAGGTAATGGTTACGGACATATTTTCCTTTTTGGGTCCTGACATCTATATATCTAGTTTACCATAACAATAAGAAATGAAAAATCGCCATAGTTTACAAAAAACACTGTCAGGGACAAGGTCTTCGAAATCCCTGCCATGTGTGAAAATATAGCGATCGCTAATGAGATAATTCTACCTCCGGGTTCGAACCCCAATTCCACTATGCACATATGTGGGTAGCCTATAGGCTATAATAGCTGATGCTTTCCAGGGCTGGGGGCTGAAAGAAAATGGAGAGACCACAGCGGATATATTCCTTATCTGCTGCGTTACTTCCTTCTTAAATACTGGAGAAACTGAGTTTTTGCAGGTACCCAATTTCGAGAAAGATATATTTGAAAAGTTTCCCCCCTTATTGAGTTGATAGACTGCATTCTTATTAGAAAGTACTTCTCTCTGTTGCAGTAAAGCAGTGACATGCTCTCATCAGTCCACTGCTGGATTAAAATTGATTAGTGTACATTAATTAAAAATGGGTTACAACTAGAGATGTGCACTGGACATTTTTCGGGTTTTGTGTTTTGGTTTTGGATTCGGTTCCGTGGCCGTGTTTTGGATTCGGACGCATTTTGGCAAAACCTCCCTGAAAATTTTATGTCGGATTCGGGAGTTTTTTTTTTCAAAAAACCCTCAAAAACAGCTTAAATCATAGAATTTGGGGGTCATTTTGATCCTATAGTATTATTAACCACAATAACCATAATTTCCACTCATTTCTAGTCTATTCTGAACACCTCACACCTCACACCTCACAATACTATTTTTAGTCCTAAAATTTGCACCGAGGTCGCTGGATGACTAAGCAAAGCGACCCAAGAGGGCGGCACAAACACCTGGCCCATCTAGGAGTGGCACTGCAGTGTCAGACAGGATGGCACTTAAAAAAATTGGCCCCAAACAGCACATGATACAAAGAAAAGAGAAAAAAAGGTGCACTGTGGTCGCTGGACGGCTAAGCTAAGCGACACAAACACCTCAATATCACAGGAATTATTCGTTCTTCTAATCAATGGTATTATTGGTCCAAATCACTGGAAGAAAATGACAAAATCACTGGAATTATTTGTTCTAATCAATGGTATTATTGGTCCAAATCACTGGAAGAAAATGACAAAATCACTGGAATTATTCATTCTAATCAATGGTATTATTGGTCCTAATCACTGGAAGAAAATGACAAAATCACTGGAGTTATTCGTTCTAATCAATGGTATTATTGGTCCAAATCACTGGAAGAAAATGACAAAATGACTGGAATTATTTGTTCTAATCAATGGTATTATTGGTCCAAATCACTGGAAGAAAATGACAAAATCACTGGAATTATGCGTTCTAATCAATGGTATTATTGGTCCAAATCACTGGAAAAAAATTACAAAATCACTGGAATTATTCGTTCTAATCAATGGTATTATTGGTCCAAATCACTGGAAGAAAATGACAAAATCACTGGAATTATTCGTTCTAATCAATGGTATTATTGGTCCAAATCACTGGAAGAAAATGACAAAATCACTGGAATTATTCGTTCTAATCAATGGTATTATTGGTCCAAATCACTGGAAGAAAATGACAAAATCACTGGAATTATTCGTTCTAATCAATGGTATTATTGGTCCAAATCACTGGAAGAAAATAACAAAATCACTGGAATTATTCGTTCTAATCAATGGTATTATTGGTCCAAATCACTGGAAGAAGACTGACGTTTTTGGGATTATGGAGACATGATGTTTTTGAATATAAATCCTAAAGCAGGTGGTGTATTAGAGCAAAAGAGTGCAAGAGACCAGCCATGCAGTTTCTGAAATATTATGACAAAATGTTACTGTATTTCATAAGCACTCATTCCTAACTCTGCTAAGTACTGTTTGGTATACTTACTGGCTTCCATGAGGTAGTTGTCCATTATTTCAGCTTCCATTGATCTTTTTGAAAGCGGTAGAAGTTATCGATTCTTTCCCCCCCCCCCCCCTATTTTTAATTTTCTCCTGCATAGCCCAGTAAAATGTTGCAATGTTAAGTATTGACTTGTGCCTTCTGGGGGTCCACTTCTTCACCAAACCCAGCCAAATCTCATCCTGATTCCTAACCCTCTGTTCCACGTTCTCTATGTACCCCATCTGTGTCATCCATGTCTGTCTACTCCTCCCCTTTAGATTGTAAGCTCTCACGAGCAGGGCCCTCTTCCCTCATGTGCTTATATACTGTTGGTCACCAAAATGCTGCACTGTAATACTATATATACTGCTCACAAAAATACCGCACAGATATGGAATGGATACTTGCAGTGACACAGAGCTGCAAGATACAGCAATGGCCTACTGTACAACTATATACTGTTAGTCACCTAAATGCTGCACTGTAATACTATATATACTGCTCACAAAAAATGCCGCACAGATATGGAATGGATACTTGCAGTGACACAGAGCAGCAAGATACAGCAATGGCCTACTGTACAACTATATACTGTTAGTCACCTAAATGCTGCACTGTAATACTATATATACTGCTCACAAAAATGCCGCACAGATATGGAATGGATACTTGCAGTGACACAGAGCTGCAAGATACAGCAATGGCCTACTGTACTGTACTACTATAATTATTATATACTGGTGGTCCCCAGTCCCCACAATGCAGCACACTGATCAGATATTTGCAGCACACTGAGCACAGGGGTGGTCTTCTGTATGCCGGCGGTCGGGCTCCCGGCGCTCAGTATACCGGCGCCGGGAGCCCAACAGCCGGCATACCGACACTAATTTTCCCTCGTGGGGGTCCACGACCCCCATAGAGGGAGAATAAAATAGTGTGGCGCGCGTAGCACGCCACCGTGCCCGTAGCGTGGCGAGCGCAGCGAGCCCGCAAGGGGCTCATTTGCGCTCGCCACACTGTCGGTAAGCCGGCGGTCGGCCTCCCGGCGCCGGTATGCTGGTCGCCGGGAGCCCGACCGCCGGCCAGCCGTAGTGAACCCGAGCACAGATATGGAGCGTTTTCAGGCAGAGAACGTAGATATTTTCAGCACACTGAGCACAGATTATTTGCAGCACACCGAGCACAGATATCTGCAGCATACTGAGCACAGAATACGGAGCTTTTCAGGGAGAGAACGCTGCCACGTCCTCTCTGTTCAATCTCCAATGCACGAGTGAAAATGGCGATGACGCGCTGCTCCTTATATAGAATACGAATCTCGCGAGAATCCGACAGCGGGATGATGACGTTCGGGTGCGTTCTGTTTAACCGAGCAAGGCGGGAAGATCCGAGGCTGCATCGGAACCGTGTAAAATAGGTGAAGTTCAGGGGTCTCGGATCCCGAGGAACCGAACCCGCTCATCTCTAGTTACAACAATTAATTGAGCTCGTGTCTCTGGGTTGTTTGTGCTTTATTAACATTCGTTTTGCACTAAATTCTGGATATGTTGTTAGTTTTATTGTTTGATTGCTTAGTGCTTATATACAAGTAAAGTATATACGTCTAGTAGACTTTGGTATTCACCAGTACACTTCTCCATATAGCCCTGCTGCAGAACCCCCTGATATAGCTACGCTCCCATATCTGGAGATCCAGATACAATTGGTATTTGGTAGCATACAGAAGGCTAGACTGGGGAGGTCACAGTGAGTACAGAATGTATTGCCAGGAAGAAGTAGTGTCAGTGAACTATGGAGCCATGAGGATGATCTGGGGATTACTGACTTAGTACATCTGCGTCAGCCTGGTTCTGATTCATACACTGGATCCACACTTTATAGTCCTCTCTCACTCTCCTGCTGGGCTGGCGGTTCTCCTGTCTGATGCGTCCCATCTTTGTTAACCCTGTCATTATTGCCTTAAAATTGAGCATAAGTTTAGCTCTCAGAAATGCCAATAAACAATATCTAAGTGAAATAAATATTTCAATTAATGAATTCAAGTCTGGGTATTGTTTATTCTGGTTAGACACTTGAGGTATATTGTTTGGATCAATTTAGTTAAAAGCTCATTTAGTTAATATGGAGGAATCCTGCCCAAATACCAATTTATGCCTAATTAGGAAGAATGTTGGAAATTATACAAGGCGCAGGTTATGTCACTGGAACCACATCCATTAAAAAAGCTATCTAGGCTGTTGGCTTCTAGAGGTTGCATTGACTAATTTTAGTGCCATATGGAAATAAAAAAGGCAGGCTTGTTTTACAGTTGTCTAATTAAGGGAAATGTGTTTGTCATATAGCAAGGCCATAGCGACATTTGCCCAGCTGTGACATGTAAATACATAACAGCTTCCTGTATCCATGACATCATTTACTGCAGCCGTAATGGGATCTCTGAAGTGTAGATTCTGTTCTAGAAGAGTAAGCTTGAGACTGAGATCTGATCAGCATTATCTTGGGTACCAGTGATAACACTACATAATTATAGCTAACTGAAACCAGTTTAGACCTATATACAGTATATTGCCTCTGGGGAGATGCACCTGCCTCCATTGTTTTCAGAAGTGTCTGTAGGAGACAGAACCCAACACTTAGAGATGCAATAGCATAAAAAGTTCTACTACTGTACCTTCAAACGGCATACATTTTAATTTTGATCACATACAAAGATGTTTACCAAACACTGCCTCTGACAAAACAAGTATTTGGCAGTTGCTTAATACTAAACATAACAAGTATCAGGGACAAATAATAAAAATCAAAACCAGTGATTATTGCTAAAAATCAGGGACATTTGTCTTTCTATTTACTTGTATGCACACATGTGTAAGGTAAACTTGTCTACCCTCTCTGAATGGCCGGGAGGCTCCCACAATTGGATAGCCCACCCGACATCCCCGGAAAGGGTGGTCTTCAATATGCCGGCGGTCGGGCTCCCGGCGACAAGCATACCGGCGTCGGGAGCCCGACAGCCGGCATACCGACACTTATTCTCCCTCGTGGGGGTCCACGACCCCCCTGGAGGGAGAATAAAATAGTGTGGCGCGCGTGGCGCGCCACCGTGCCCGTAGCGTGGCGAGCGCAGCGAGCCCGCAAGGGGCTCATTTGCACTCGCCACACTGTCGGTAAGCCGGCGGCCGGCCTCCCGGCACCGGTATGCTGGTCGCCGGGAGGCCGGCCGCCGGCAGATCGTAGTGAACCCCCCAGAAAGGTGGGCAAGTTTCCCTGTTTTCTCGGCACGGTATAGCAGGGGGCCAAGCCACGATGATGCGATCATGATGCGACGCCCCCAGACTACTCATCTTCCCGCTGGCCACACCCCCAGACAGCCCAACTTGATATCGACCACGCCCCGGACAGCCCACCTTGATGCCGGCCAAGCCCCCATGCACCTACCATGCTGCCATCTCCCGGAGGAGGGGGCAGCAAAGTAAGCAACTATGGTGTAAGGAGTACTATCACTGGGGGTCATTCTGACCCGTTCACTCGCTGCTTTTTATCGCAGCCGAGCGAACGGGTCCCTACTGCGCATGCGCCGTAGTGTGCCGGCACATGGCAGACGGCTGCAGGCCGTAGCAGGGCTGCGATCGCCTCTGCCTGATTGACAGGCAGAGGCGGTCGCTGGGTGGGAGGGGTGGGAAAGGTGGCGTTTGGCCGCCGTTTTGTGGGCGCGGTCCAGCCAACACAAGCATGGCCGTACCGAACAGAGGGCGGACCGCAGCGGATGCGTGACATCACACGCAGCCGCTGCAGCCTGGGGAGTGATGAGTAGCTCCCGGCCAGCACGCTAAAGCTGCGCTGGTCGGGAGATACTCTTGAAGTGCAAAGGCATCGCCGCTGTGTGATGCCTTTGCACTTCTGCGGGGGGGGGGCAGCACTGACATGCGGGGTGGACTAGCCCTGTGCTGGGCGTCCCCCCGCATGTCAGGGAAGATGATCGCAGCTGTGCTAAATTTAGCACAGCTACGATCAACTCGGAATGACCCCCACTGTACAGTAGCACTCTTAGATGGCAAGGTTTGGACAGAGGCAGGTTTGATTTATTTTTAATATATTATTAGTTTGGCTATTTTATAATTATGTTTTGTTAAGTAGAAGACAACGGTGCACACAGTTCCCTAAGTTAGGGGGCTGTAACACTGTACACTCTATATACATTGGATTTACTTGCCTTGCAGACACCGTTGCCATACTCCTTGTACTGTCTTCAGATGTATGGAAGTGGAGCCTGGCTATATCTGCTACATTTTACTAAATTTATCAGGAGAGAGTTCTGGAGGGGCTGCACATGCATAGCAGCGTGCTGGGGTCCTGATGTACAGTAGATCGTCCGTTAATAGCCCCTCTCCCAGGATGTCATTTTTGATACCGCTGTATTTTCTTATTGCCGCAAATAGAGGCAATAATAAATTACATTGTCGGGTGTAAAACCATACATATACCCCTAAACCAGGAGATATAAAGTTTGCCTGTACACCCCTGATACATAAAAACCAGTAAATGATTCATTTCTGGTGGAAAATACAATAAAATCATTCTAGGGGGTATATTTACTAAAGGTCGATTTTAATACATTTCCGTCTATATCCAATAAATTAAAATTGATCATAACCAATGTTGGTCTTTCAAGGTTAAAGCACACATTTACTAACAGATGTTTTTTATATTCATTTTAAATGTTAGTAAATGTGTGTTTTAGCCCTGGAAGACCAACATCAATTTAGATTGATCTTAAATTGATCGGAAATCTATGTAAATCGCCCTTCAGTGAATATACCACTAGCAATAGATTTGCAGATGTAATTGGAGTTTAAATTTTAATAAAAACAAATACAGTATTCTATGTTACAATTTCCCATTGGATATTTCTGGCTCTGTCCTGGAGAAATCATGACATGTAAAACAGGGCAGGAAGCCGTCTTGTTTGTGTGTCTGCTTCCTGTAAAATGGAGATGCAGCAGGTGGAGTAAACAACTGAGACCTAGATATCACAATTTTCACCAGGACACCTTGTCCTATCCTGGTTTCCATCTTGTTCAGTCCTACTATGTGCTAAGCATAATCAGCAGTCTTTTAATCCTAAGAAAAGATGCATCCAACATGATAGTATTTTCATGTGCGGGAGATGAGACAAATTTTGTATTGACTAATTTTGTGTCACCTCAATAAAAAAAACATTTAACTAGAGGATTAGAGGAAATGTCAAACAAATTTCCTATGCTTTTTTTCCTCTGTCAGTTTATTCATTTGCTGAATATTAAGCAAAATTTAATATTTTCCTCTGTTTCTTCCACATAAAGCAGCCAAAGTGGCCTGGAGAACTTCCAGTGGAAATTTCACTTCCACCGCAACGCACACATTCTACGGTGTTTACTTAGCTTGAGACGTTTTCCCTCAAACAACATTTTTCCAGTGGGAGGAAGAAATTTCCTTAAGCCAAAATATTACCAGATGAGTCTGCCGTCTAGTAGATGGGCATCTGTACACAAACGGTCAGCGTAGTTCGGTCACATAGCACACTAGGCTCAACATTTTTAAATAATCTTCTCATTCTAATGTGTTTCCTCCTCATGTTCCCTTGAGAGATCATGTTTTAAGTATGTATTAACTGTATTACGCAAGACCACTGTAACGTTCAGCCCAGATTTTGGTCCACTAAGTTGCTACTGATTTGTACTGGCTTTCTGAAATTGAAAGTGCTGCGTCTAATACAAACTTTTGTTTTTACTAGGGGGCAATGTATCGGGCATTGTTTGGTCAGTACTGTGGAAATAGGGAATCTCCAAACTTGTAGGTTTATTGTGTAACATGCAGAAACATCACTCAACAGCACGTGCACAGGGGTAAGAAACATAGCATATCAATGACTTCAGGCCAATGTAACAGCACTAGGCTTGGCTGCAACTTCACAGAGTTTAACACAAAGGGGGGAATACAACTGTCTCAGTGGGCACAATTTTCCATTCTCATAGATGTACATAGGAAAACTTGTAGGGGCTACCGTAAATGGCTGATATGTGCACAGCCAGGAATCACCAGCAATTGCAATTTCCCTTAGACAATATTCCTTCTAGACGAATAACTAACTCTGGGCTGTTATGCTAAATATAGACCATGGGCCTCTGCGAGATGCAGCCACGGATGCAATTCCAGTCAGTTAGCACATATTTTTAAAATGGCAATAATTTAAATCTCTTTTTTAATTATTAACACCTTATAAATACAGGCAAACTCGCCAGGATCACAAGCAGGGCCATTTTTAGGGCCGGGCAAGCCGTGCGATTGCACGGGGCGCCTGCGGCCAGTGTTTGCATAGTATTTTATGCGGTCTAGCCATTCGCATGAAATACTATTGAAAATGTCCCACCCAAAATGGCCGCCGCTACAGAGGAGACAGCCAACACGTATCTGGTACACCCGGGAACATTTTAGCAAGTGTCAGGGGACATTTTTACCATCGTGATAGAACCTTGAATTGCTTCTCAATTACTGAATAACTGAGCAAGCTTTTTTGTATCTTTCTGTTTGTCTGTTAGTTCCGGCATCACACAAAAACTACTGGATGAATTTGGATGGCGTTTTCACTATTTTATAGCTCAGTGACCTAGAAAGAAACAGGTATGTATGATCTTGATGTGACATCAGGAAAAGGAGCAATAAAGGAAAAAACAAGATGAATGACACTCAGAGCGTGCAGTGTCCAAAAGGACTAAATGTACAGTATATTAATATAAAAGTTTGTGTTCCAGTCATGCTTCTGCAGAACTTGACTTTGCCCAAGTTATGCAATGGAACCTGACTTACAGTCACTGCTCTGCAGAGTAATCTAAATGAGACAAATTCTAATGGGATGTGGCACAGGTGAGACTTATACCATGTATACCCTTATCCCCAACAATTTTCCTTTCAGTTCAAGCGCCTGCAGTTTCCTGTAAGTGTGTGCTTCGCTATGAAGAGCAACAAGTCACAGGGGCAAACACTCAGGGCTGCAGACGTAGATATCAGGACCAGCTGCTTCTCCCATGCACTGCTTTACGTGGCTTGCTCACGAGTTAGTAGCCCCAAGCATCTTTTTGTGTTAGTCCCTGAAGAAAAAACTGCAAATATTGGTGACAAAGAAATTTTGTGATCAATGTGTACAATATAAAATATACATCACAATATTAGATGATACTACTGTCTTTGTATCTTTAGTTATGCTCAGCAATAACAGACATCCACACGAGCGAAGCCACGGGCAAACGCTAGTAGTTCAATAAAGTTCTGACTCACAACTGTTCCAAGATCCACATCTGAACCATTTTTTTTTAACTATGCCTGATATTTGGGAGCCCAATGGATACAATTTGGAGCTAATGTCTTCAGTAATTCTTTCAATGGACCAGGCCAGGCTAAGGAATGAGCTCACTTCTTCAGAATCAGCTTTATTGGCCAGGTGTACTCACATACACTAGGATTTTTTTGTGGTACAACACATTGCCAAGCAGCAATATGAAGGGGGAACACATAGCATAAGAAGGGGGAAAAACGTAGCATACATTACAAACATTACACGTATGAGTTCATACTACACATTGCAACTGTACAATAAACTCGACATATTAGACATATTATACATGTTAGACTTTTTATATATTGTTCAGCTGGTGGACAGCCAGTGGGAAGAAGCTTTTAATGGATCTGGTCGACTTCGCGGGAATGGACCTGTAGCGTCTGCCTGATGGAAGCGGTTCAAACAGTTTGTGACCTATGTGTTGCATATCTGCCACGATTTTCTCCGCTCGCTTCCTGATCCTTAACTGGTATAATTTCTGAACGTGAGGGAGGTCAGCCCCAACAATATTTTCAGCTGTCCTCACCACCCTTTGCAGCTTTCGTCTGTCACTCTCATTGGCAGCTCCATACCAGACTGTGATCGAGGAACATAGGACTGATTCTACGATCGCTGTGTAGAAGATGAGCAGCAGCTTCTGCGGTATGCTGAATTTCCTGAGTTGCCTCAGAAAGAACATCCGCTGCTGGGCCTTCTTTACGTCATTGCTTATGTTGGGTCCCCATTTGAGGTCTTGGGAAATTTTTGACACTAGGAATTTGAAGGAGTCGACCCTCGATGCCAGGCTGTCAGCTATTACGAGTATCACAATAATACATAAACACACAGCGCTTATATAACCACCAAAAAATCTATTATCATTATCTGATTTAATTGATATCAAGTTTCTGCAGCTCCTACTGGTGGTACTGTTCCACCCACTAAATACCAGAAATACAATAAAGCTTATAAAAGAGCGCTAAAACAAAGATATACAATTCAATTCAATTATAACCAATTTATTTAAATACACTCCACATAGAGCAACAGTTAAAATAGTATTCATAAAATGTGCAATTACTTCAATCCCATTCCCTTATCTCCAAATAAACATCCATTAAAGCTTTCCTAAGTAGCAATCCATAGGTCTGCTTGTGACCAAATTGTATCAACAGTTTGTTAAGTGGACACAATAGTCCCTTTAGAGCAAATTTTCACAGTCTCTGTGGTACCACTCAAACTTCTGTCCAGAACGGGGGAGAGCGCTGTGTAATACAGATGACCACAGCGGTATGCTACGACCCCTTTGATCTTTACCACCCGTAGAATGAGATGCTGGATACTCACGGCCATCGCGGCTCCTGCTACACGGGGAGCGGACCGCCTTAGCCAGGTCCCACTTCAGCTGTATCCCCGGTCAAACGGCTCGCCGGCCCGCCGCAAGGTCACAAGATGAAATGGAGAAACTACGGGCAACGGGATCCAAACAAAAGAGCCCTCCTTACGCGTTTCTCCGCAAATGGGGCAAGTGGTTTCGTCAGAGGTATTGCCCCATTTGCAGAAAAACGCATAAGGAGGGCACTTTTGTTTGGATCCCGTTGCCCGTAGTTTCTCCATTTCATCCTGTGAACTTGCGGCGGGCCGGCGAGCCGTTTGACCGGGGATACAGCTGAAGCGGGACCTGGCTAAGGAGGTCCGCTCCCCGTGTAGCAGGAGCCGCGACGGCCGTGAGTATCCAGCATCTCATACTACAGCTGGTAAAGATCAAAGGGGTCGTAGCATACCGTTGTGGTCATCAGTATTACACTGCGCTCTCCCCCGTTCTGGACAGAAGTTTGAGTGGTACCACAGAGACTGTGAAAATTTGCTCTAAAGGGACTATTGTGTCCACTTAACAAACTGTTGATACAATTTGGTCACAAGCAGACCTATGGATTGTTACTTAAGAAAACTTTAATGGACGTTTATTTGGAGATAAGGGCATGGGATTGAAGTAATTGCACATTTTATGAATACTATTTTAACTGTTGCTCTATGTGGAGTGTATTCAAATAAATTGGTTATAATTTAATTTAATTGTATATCTTTGTTTTAGCGCTCCTTTATATGCTGTATTGTATTTCAGTCATTATGAGTGTTTGCATGGCATTAAGTTTCCTTCTGAAGTCCACTACCATCTCAACTGTTTTGAGGGGATTTAGGTCAAGGTTGTTCTTACCACACCACAGTGTTAGCCATTCCACTTCGCGTCTGTATGCAGATTCGTCTTCATCCTTGATTAAGCCAATGATGGTGGTGTCGTCTGCAAATTTTATAATTTTTACTGATTGCTTGGCCAAGGTGCAGTCATTGGTATATAGAGAAAAGAGCAGGGGGGAGAGGACACATCCTTGAGGGGCCACCGTGCTGTTCGTGTGCCCACTAGAAGTGAATGACCCGGCTTTCACCACCTGTTTCCTTGCTGTCAGGAAGTCGATGATCCAGAAGCATGTTGATTCTGAGACCCCTTAAGAGAGGAGTTTGGCCTGTGGTATAGAGGTATTAATCAAAGCCTAAGCATTGTCTTCGAGTGGCTTTAAACATCTATTTCCTACGACAAATATTTGGTTTCTAAACTTCCGAAAACACATTCCTTGAGATTGACTGATAGGCCAGCGACACAAAGAGACTTACAGTCCTCCCACAGCCTATTTACTGTATATGCACCTTCCGGGATGCATTCAGCATCCCGGCTGTCGGGATGCCAGCGGTCATGCCTGCTTGTTTTCAGTCTGTCTATCACAGTTGATTTTCTCTCAGATCTCAGCCTGTCTATATCTCTATTACCTGTTCTACAAGAAGGATATAATCTGCATTAGAGTTTTACAATTTTCTTATACACATATATACACTGCTTCTCAATCAATCAATCAATCAATCAATCGGTGGTGCAACAATACAAATTTTGAGCAATAGACAAAAATTGCTCAAGACATTTCTCTTTTAATCAATTTAAAAATCTGCCTGTATGAAAATATATAGTTATGTTAGTTATCTTTCAAGAGCACACAGTAAAATCAGGGAAGTCAGAAGCTTTTGTAAGGTATTATTTTTTTCCCAATATATATTTTATTGAGGTGCAAAGCAATACAGTAATGTACGACAGAGCCATAAAATATAGCTTGAGTCAATAATCATACAAAGAGTCACGTAGAACACAGTAGAGTAGATGTCAGCCATAAAAAGGAACCTCAATTTTTTCCCCATTATATAACGAAGAGAGAAAAGAAGTTAACGAGCTGTTATAAAGCTGGATAATAGTCATAACTGGTGTAAATAGTCCAATATCAGCAGATAGACGAACTAGAAATCTAACCTTATATGTAACAACATACTGTATGCCAATATACATACAAATTGAAAAGTACCAGAGTGTGGGAGCTTGGAGTAGAGGTAGAAATCTCAAGCATAGGCATAAACAAGAACAGAGACATAAACAAAAACATACCCAAAAACATGAATAAACAGAAACATTGCCTACGTAGGCCCAGAGGCCGTCGACACATCCACGGACATATCCAGCCAAGCAGCGTAGAGAAAGGACATTTAAAGAAGAGAGAGAGAAAAATAGAAGGAGGGTAAATGAAAAAAGAGGAGAAATGTAGAAAAAGGTGCGAGATCAAGTCAGAAGAGAGTATGATTGTTGTCAAAGGGAAATGGGGGGTCTGTCATCTAGAAGTTGGTAAGAGTACCACGTACTATAGTAGATTGGAAACAGTGCTAATTTGGTTGAAAGAGGCAGGGTGTGAATAAATTTGCCCCAACATTGAAATAATACAGGAGTCAGCGTTTCCAGCCAGTCCATGGTGAATAAAAATAATAGCCTAGATGTTGTCATAGGTACAGAAGGGACTGCTGCATGTATCCATTTAAGTGCATAAGGAATATAATTTATTTTATTAATTCAATACACTCACATATTTCATAGGTATACAGCTATACCTATCATATAATATACCCAAACCCTCTATCCATTTTGTTACATAGGTGACCTTTATACAGACATTATTTCACTTATCAGATACTTGTACCTTTAACAGAGTTTAGCAGACTCATTGTGTGTAATAGAATTGGAATTAGCACCAAATAAGGCTAACCAGCTTCTAGCAGGTACCCTGTCCTAATATGAGCATAAAATTGTACTCCAAGACGCATGAAATCAGTGGGAGTGTTATAAGAATTGGGTGTAACCATGTATTATAAAAATAAGTGAACCTCCATGTTTTCTCTGTTGATGTCTTTGACTCGGGCTGACAGGATGTGCCTTCAGCCTGTATATGGGCGTGGTCTTTTAAATAAATAATTAATTGTTTTATAAATCTGATTTCAATTCAATCTTTTACTTAGTTGCAACTAGAGATGAGCGGGTTCGGTTTTACTTGGATTTACCCGACTCTCATTGGCTATTGGACGTCACGTATTTTGGATAGCCAATAAGAAAAATCCAGAAAATAAGAAATGGCGATAATTCTGGCATAAAGAACCGAGTAAATATGAACCCGCTCATCTCTAGTTGCAACAAGGAAACAGAATGGTTAAAATTTGGTATTTAACAAGGGATTTTCAGCTGGTCAGTTAAGTACCCAAAAAGCGCCCAAGCTGCAGTGAAACGGGATACCCAGTATCATGGTGCTATATCTCTGCAACTCATTCCAAAACAGTTGAATATGACAGCAGTCCCAGAAGTAATGCATAATGGGGGTCATTCCGAGTCGTTCGCTCGGTAATTTTCATCGCATCGCAGCGTTTTTCTGCTTAGTACGCATGCGCAATGTTCGCACTGCGACTGCGCCAAGTATTTTTGCTATGAAGATAGTTTTTTTACTCACGGCTTTTTCTTCGCTCCGGCGATCGTAATGTGATTGACAGGAAATGGGTGTTACTGGGCGGAAACACAGCGTTTTATGGGCGTGTGGATAAAAACGCTACCGTTTCCGGAAAAAACGCGGGAGTGGCTGGAGAAACGGGGGAGTGTCTGGGCGAACGCTGGGTGTGTTTGTGACGTCAAACCAGGAACGACAAGCACTGAACTGAACGCAGATGCCGAGTAAGTCTGAAGCTACTCTGAAACTGCTAAGTAGTTTGTAATCGCAATATTGCGAATACATCGTTCGCAATTTTAAGAAGCTAAGATACACTCCCAGTAGGCGGCGGCTTAGCGTGTGTAACTCTGCTAAAATCGCCTTGCGAGCGAACAACTCGGAATGAGGGCCAAAGTCTGCTTCTGATGCGGTACATTTAATACATTTTGCGCTTCCTGAGAGGTCCATTGAGTGGCTTCTTTTAGGCAATATATACGCTATATGCAGTATCTTGTAAGTCATTTCCTGATATGTGCTTGCTGGAATGAGTTTCAGAAATGTGACAAAGTTGTCCATTATTGTTTCAGGGGACAGTGAGGGAATTTGCAATGCCCATTTACCCAACTGAGTTAAGTCAGAGGCAGGGGTAATTTCAGTATGTATGCGAGCATATATGGACGAAATTGAATAAGTGCCGGAGTGTATAAGCATATCAATAGGGTTCAAAAAATCTTGTTTTTGTACTTTGGATAAAATGGAATGCAGGTAATGAGAAGCCTAAAAATAATACAATTTATGCCATGGATTAATGCCATTTTTTTCCACGGTTTCAGGGAAAGTAAGTGTTTTATTGGAGGCATTAAGAAGGTTGCGGAGGTGTAGAATTCCAGAAGAGTGCCAGGTAGTAAAGGGTACCAAAGTCTCACCCTTCTGGAAGTCTAAGTTACCGGTTAAGGGTACAAACACTGAATGGGCATATTGGAGATTAAGAGATCTCTTGGACGTTCTCCATGCCCTGATAGTAGAAGTCAACAGCAAATTATCAAATTGAGGTGACTTTAGGTTTGCTGTGCGTGCATGCAATATGTAGCAAAGAGACAAGGGAGCACATAGTTGGGATTCTAAAGCGGAATCAGTAAAAAGATTTGTGCCTCTGAGCCAGTCCATGGAAAAACGAAGAAGACACGCTAAATTATATTGCTCAATGTTAGGCAGATTAATCCCACCCTTCTGCACTGTCTGTGATAATCTGAGGAATCTTATCCTCTGCCTTTTATTGGACCAAATGAATTTAGAGATGTGAGAATTAAGTAGAGATAGGTCAGACTTTGTGAGTAGGATAGGGGTCATCTGTAGAATATACAGCAATTTCGGGAAACTGGCCATTTTAACAAGGTAGCAATGACCAAGAAGATTAAGCAGCAGGTTTTGCCAGAGACTGATTTCTGTTTTTATTTTAGTAAGAATAGGTTGAACATTATAGGAATAAAGGTGGGAGGGGTTAGAGGGCAGGAGGATACCTAAATATGTAATGTGGTTGTGCGCCCATCGGAACAGGAAAGGGGTGTCCCAACCTGTTTTAACTTGCCCAAATAGGGCCAGTGCCTCAGACTTTTGTAATGTACTGTATTCTATTAGAATGTAAAATACATGTGGTATTTTCTGTGTGCAGGGGAATAATGTAAAATGCTGACTATTTACATCAGGTATTGGGAAATGATAATAAATAACCAGTAAACCAGTTTTTCCCAAACTGGGTTCTGCAGGACACTTGCAGGTATGCCAAATGTTGATGGTATAGGACCAAATCAAATTATTTATGCTCCATGTGATAGGCAAAAATAGTATTTTAATACCTACCGGTAAATCCTTTTCTCCTAGTCCGTAGAGAATACTGGGGACTCCAAAAGGACCATGGGGTATAGACGGGATCCGCAGGAGCTTGGGCACACTATAAAGACTTAAACTGGGTGTGAACTGGCTCCTCCCTCTATGCCCCTCCTCCAGACCTCAGTTATAGGAACTGTGCCCAGGAGAGACGGACATTTCAAGGAAAGGATTTTTGTTTAAACAAAGGGCGAGAAACATACCAGCCCACACCACAACATACCGTACAACTGGAGTAGTATGAAACCAGTTAAGCGTATGAACTAACAACAGCAACAAGCTGAATAAACAAATACACAACCCATGTGTAAATAAATACAACCAGTAATACTACAACTGCAAGTAACAGTCCGCACTGGGATGGGCGCCCAGCATCCTCTACGGACTAGGAGAAAAGGATTTACCGGTAGGTATTAAAATCCTATTTTCTCTTACGTCCTAGAGGATGCTGGGGACTCCAAAAGGGCCATGGGGTCTATACCAAAGCTCCAGACCGGGCGGGAGAGTGCGGACGACTCTGCAGCACCGATTGAGCAAACATGAGGTCCTCATCAGCCAGGGTATCAAACTTGTAAAACTTAGCAAATGTGTTTGAACCCGACCACGTAGCTGCTCGGCAAAGCTGAAGTGCCGAGACCCCTCGGGCAGCCGCCCAAGAAGAGCCCACCTTCCTAGTAGAATGGGCCTTTACCGACTTCGGCAACGGTAGCCCAGCCGAAGAATGAGCCTGCTGAATCGTATTACAAATCCAGCGAGCAATAGTTTGTTTAGAAGCAGGATTTCCAATCTTGTTGGAAGCATACAGGACAAACAAAGCTTCTGTTTTCCTGGTACGAGCCGTTCTGGCGACATACATTTTCAAAGCTCTTACAACATCAAGGGACTTTGGAACCGCCACAACATCCGTAGCCACAGGCATCACAATAGGTTGGTTAATGTGGAACGAAGAAACCACCTTCGGCTGAAATTGTTGACGAGTCCTCAATTCCGCTCTATCCGAATGGAAAATCAAATACGGGCTCTTGTGAGACAAGGCCGCCAATTCTGACACTCGCCTGGCCGACGCCAGAGCCAAAAGCATGATCACTTTCCAAGTGAGAAACTTTAACTCAACCTTACGCAAAGGTTCAAACCAGTGAAACATAAGGAACTGCAAGACCACTTCAAGATCCCACGGTGCCACCGGCGGCACAAATGGAGGGTGGATATGCAACACTCCCTTCACAAAAGTCTGAACCTCGGGAAGGACGGCCAATTCTTTCTGAAAGAAAATAGATAAAGCCGAAATCTGCACTTTTATGGAACCCAATTTCAGGCCTGCATCTACACCTGCCTGCAAAAAATGGAGAAACCGACCCAAGTGAAACTCCTCCGCCGGAGTTGCTTTGGTGTCACACCATGAAATATATTTCCTCCAAATATGGTGATAATGTTTTGCTGTAACTTCCTTTCTAGCTTTAAGGAGAGTGGGGATGACCTTCCCTGGATTACCCTTCCGAGCTAAGATTTGGCGCTCAACTTCCACACCGTCAAATGCAGCCGCGGTAAGTCCGGAAACACGCAGGGCCCCTGCAACAACAGGTCCTCTCGTAGAGGAAGCGGCCAGGGATCTTCCACTAGTAATTCTTGAAGATCCGGATACCAGGCCCTCCGTGGCCAATCTGGAACGACGAGTATCGCTTGAACCCCTGATCGTCTAACGATCCTCAGCACCTTCGGAATGAGAGGGAGTGGAGGGAACACATACACCGACGTAAACACCCACGGAGTCACCAGGGTGTCCTCTGCGCTGGCCTGGGGGGTCTCTCGACCTGGAACAATACCTCAGAAGCTTCTTGTTGAGGCGAGACGCCATCATGTCTATCAGAAGAAGTCCCCAACGCTTTGTCACTTCTGCAAATACCTCTTGATGAAGAGCCCACTCTCCCGGATGGAGATCGTGTCTGCTGAGGAAGTCTGCTTCCCAGTTGTCTACTCCCGGGAGAAAGACTGCTGACAGAGCGCACATGTGCTGTTCCGCCCAGCAAAGGATTCTTGTGGTCTCCTCCATAGCCACTCTGCTCCTTGTTCCGCCTTGGTGGTTTACGTACGCCACTGCTGTTATGTTGTCCGACTGCATTAGGACAGGGAGACCCTGGAGAAGGTTCTTTGCTTGCAGCAGGCCGTTTTGTACATGGCTCTCAACTCGAGAACATTTATGTGGAGACAAGATTCCTGGCTTGACCACTTTCCCTGGAAATTTCTTCCTTGCGTGACTGCGCCCCAGCCTCGGAGGCTTGCATCCGTTGTCAGCAGGACCCAGTCCTGTATTCCGAATCGGCGTCCCTCTAGAAGGGGAGAGCCTTGCTGCCACCACAGGAGAGAAATCCTGGCTCTGGAAGATAGAGTTATTTTCCGATGCATGTGCAGGTGAGACCCAGGCCATTTTTTCAGTAGATCCCACTGAAACACCCGGGCATGAAACCTGCCAAACGGAATGGCTTCGTAAGCCGCAACCATCTTCCCTAGTACCCGAGTGCATTGATGAATCGACACACTTGTCGGCCTCAGGAGCTCCCTGACCATGGTCTGGATTTCCAGAGCTTTGACCTCCAGAAGAAACACTCTCTGTATCTCCGTGTCCAGGACCAAGCCCAGGAAGGGCAGCCGAGTGGTCGGGATCAACTGAGACTTTGGCAAATTTAGTATCCAACCGTGATGTCGCAGAACCGACAGGGAAAGATCCACATTTTTTAACAACTGCTCCTTGGACCTCGCCTTTATCAGGAGGTCGTCCAAGTACGGGATAATTGTGACCCCTTGCTTGCGTAGGAGGACTATCATCTCTGCCATTACCTTGGTGAAAACCCTCGGGGCCGTGGAAAGCCCAAACGGCAATGCCTGAAATTGGTAATGACACTCCTGTACCGCGAACCTCAGGAAGGCTTGATGAGGAGGGAATATCGGGATGTGTAAGTAAGCATCCTTTATGTCGACTGACGCCATAAAATCTCCCCCTTCGAGGCTGGAGATCACCACTCGAAGAGACTCCATCTTGAACTTGAAAGTTTTCAAGTATGGATTGAGGGATTTTAGTTCAGAATCGGTCTGACCGAACCGTCCGGCTTCGGCACCACAAAGAGGCTCGAATAGAACCCTTTCCCCCAATCTTACGGGGGAACCGGCACCACGACCCTCTGTTGACACAACTTTTGTATCACATCCCTTACCACCTCTCTTTCGGGAAGAGAAGTTGGCAAGGCCGACACGAAAAACCGGTTGGGGGGCATCTCCTGAAACTCCAGTCTGTACCCTTGGGACACTATGTCTAAGACCCAAGGATCCAGAGCGGAACGAACCCAGACCTGACTGAAGAATAGCGTCATGCGGTGGACTTGGTAGAGGCAGGGGAGGACTTTTGGTCCTGGGTGCCTGATACTGCAGGCGACTTCCTTCCCCTAAATCTACCCTTTGAAGCGAGGAAGGCCGAGCCCTTACCTCTTTTGTATTTATTAGGCCGAAAGGACTGCATCTGCTGATGGGGTGCCTTCTTCTGTTGTGTGGGAATATAAGGAAGAAAAGATGACTTACCCGCCGTGGCGGTCGACACCAGGTCAGCCAGGCCTTCACCGAACAAGACACTACCTTTAAAAGGAAGAGCTTCCATATTCTTCTTGGAGTTGGCATCAGCATTCCATTGGTGAATCCACAGCGCCCTCCTGGCCGAAATCGCCATGGCATTGGCACTTGATCCCAAGAGGCCAACATCCCTCGCCGCATCCTTTAGGTAATCTGCAGCGTCCTTTATATAACCAAGAGTCAGAAGAATATTATCTTTATCAAGAGCATCCATATCAGAAGCCATATTTTCAGCCCACTTTGCAATAGCACTACTCACCCATACCGAGTCGACGCCACAGCACTTTTGAGCAATGCACCAGTATTGACGAAAATGGACTTCAAAGTCGTCTCTAGCTTCCGATCCGCCGGATCCTTGAGGGCAGCCGTGTCAGGAGACGGAAGTGCCACCTTCTTGGACAACCGGGACAGATCCTTGTCCACATTTGGAGATGATTCCCATTTTTCCCTATCGTCAGAGGGAAAAGGATATGCCATCAAAATTCGCTTGGGAATCTGCCACCTTTTTTCAGGCGACTCCCAAACCTTTTCACAAAGCGCATTAATTTCATGAGGGGGGGAAACTTTACCTCAGGTCTTTTCCCCTTAAATAAACAAACCCTTGTGTCAGGAACGGCAGGTTCCTCAGATATACGTAAAACATCTTTAATGGCTATAATCATGTACTGAATACTCTTGACAACCCGTGGATGCAAAGAAGCCTCATTTAAATCGACATCGGAGTCAGAGTCCGTGTCGGTACCTGTATCTGCCATCTGGTTAAAAGCACGCTTCTGTGACCCCGAGACTGTTTGTACCTGAGACAATGCGTCCTCCACCGACTGTCTCCATGTTTGTGTCTGAGAATCAGATTTATCCAGTCTCTTTGACAATAAAGCCACATTTGTATTCAGTGTACTCAGCATAGTCATCCAATCAGCCGTCGGCTGTGCCGACAGACACATACTTAAATCTTTTTCTGCAGCCCCCATAACTTCCTCCGGGGAGGAACACCCAGGCTCAGACATGTCGACACCTCGTGCCGACACACTCAAACTCACACAGTCCACAAACCCGGGGACAGCCCCACAGAGAAGCCCTTAGGGAGAACACAGAGAGAGTATGCCAGCTCACACCCCCTGCGCCCATACACTAACCAAAGCTAGTAATATGCTCAGCGCCGGCAATATAAATTGAAAAACACCAAATTGATGTGGCCCCCCCCCCCCCCTTTTTCCTCCCCGTGTACTTGCGGGAGCTTGGAGGTCCGGGCAGCGTCTCTGCAGCGCTGTAGAGATAGGAGAAAATGGCGCTGGTGAGCAATGTGCGGCTAAGCCCCGCCCCCTCCCGGCGCGCTGTAGCCCACTAAAATTTGAATCTGTAAACTGGCGGGGGTACTCTATACAGTGATCGGACACTGTATAGCCCTTTTTTTGCCAGCCAAAACCTCAGTAACTACTGCCCAGGGCGCTCCCCCCTAGCGCCCTGCACCCTGTTAGTGCCGTTGGTGAAGTGTGTGGGAGCATGGAGCGCAGAGCTACCGCTGCGCTGTACCTCCGCTACTGAAGTCTTCTGCCGTCACTGAAGTCTTCGGTTCTTCTAATACTCACCCGGCTTCTTTCTTCTTGCTTCTGTGAGGGGGGTGACGGCGCGGCTCCGGGAACAAGCAGCTAGGCGAACCAAGTGATCGAACTCTCTGGAGCTAATGGTGTCCAGTAGCCTAAGAAGTAGAGCCCTTAACTAAGAAGAAGTAGGTCTGACTTCTCTCCCCTCAGTCCCACGATGCAGGGAGCCTGTAGTCAGCAGGTCTCCCGGAAAATAAAAAAACCTTACAAAAGTCTTTTTCCAGAGAAACTCTGTAGAGCTCCTCAAGTGTGTGTCCAGTCACTCCTGGGCACAAAGTGTAACTAAGGTCTGGAGGAGGGGCATAGAGGGAGGAGCCAGTTCACACCAGTGGCGTGCGGTGAGGTCAGTGTCTGGTGAGGCACTGCAGCCATAATGTTCGCTGAGTCCTGATGATGATGCAGAGCAGGGAGGGCAGGATGGGAGCAGTGGTGCGGAGCAGGATGGGAGCAGTGGTGCGGTGCAGGAGGGGGCAAGAAGGGAGCAGTGGTGTGGGGCAGGTTGGGAGCAGTGGTGCGGAGTGGGGGGGGGCAGGATGGGAGCAGTGGTGCAGGGCAGGAGGGGGCAGGATGGGAGCAGTGGTGCAGAGCGGGGGGGCAGGATGGGAGCAGTGGTGCGGAGTAGGGAGGGCAGGATGGGAGCACAGGGGGCAGGATGGGAGAAGTGGTGCGGATCACAGGGGGCAGGATGGGAGTAGTGGTGCAGAGTAGGAGGGGGCAGAATGGAAGCAGTGGTGCGGAGTAGGGAGGGCAGGTTGGGAGCAGTGATGTGGAGCAGGAGGGGGTAGGATGGGAGCAGTGGTGCGAAGCAGGAGGGGGCAGGATGGGAGCAGTGGTGTGGAGCAGGAGAGGGCAGGATGGGGCAGTGGTGCGAAGCAGGAGGGCGCAGGAAGGGAGCAGTGGTGCGGGGCAGATTGGGAGCAATGATGCTGAGTGGGGGGGGGGGGGGAGCAGTGGTGCGGAGCAGGAGGGGGCCGGATGGGAGCAGTGGTGTGGAGCAGGAGGGGGTAGGATGGGAGCAGTGGTGCGGAGCAGGAAGGGAGCCGTGATGCGGGGCAGGTTAGGAGCATTGTTGCGGATCACAGGGGACAGGATGGGAGCAGCGGTGCGGATCACAGGGGGCAGGATAGTAGCAGCAGTGCGGATCACAGGGGGCAGGATGGGGGCAGTGGTGCGGAGTATGGGAGCAGTGGTGTGGCGCATGGGGGCGGATGGGAGCAGTCGTGCGGAGCAGGGGGGCAGGTTGGTAATGAAAGGTACTTGCTCGCTAAGTTAAACAACAATCTCACCTGCTCCCTGTAACTCCCGGGTCCCGGCTGCTGTTGTTCCCTCCATGGACACTGCTCCCAGGGCCGGATTATAGGAAGGGCGACAGGGGCCCCCACACATTAAGGGCCCCCACACTCTATTTAAACTGGAGTACTCCAAAAATGCATAGCAGAGAGGGGAGTGGTGCCCTGCGCTACCCTACACATGGAGGGCGGGACTCCTGCTCCTGGCGCTGAGCGCAGCTAAACAGCCTTACAGTCACAATGGGGGAGTGACCGTCACTAGAAGAACGGTATACCCTGGCGGACACACTACTCCCGCCGCCATCGTGGCTCACCTCTGAAGACGTGACTCCCTCCCTCCAGGAGGATGTGCCCCGCTGCCCGCGGATTATCACTGTCTCTCCACATGCTGGAAGCACTTGGCTGCCCCATCCCTCTATGCTCTTGCCCATTGATGTAAGTGAGTCACCGCCCCCCTCTCAATCCGCAGTGGCCGCCCTGTCTCCCTTCTCACTGTGAGGTGACGGACCCCATGCTGGCAGTGTTGGAGCTGTGTGCCCCTGCTGTGCGTATGTAAGTACACAGGTGAGTTTGGGAAGGGGGGGATTGCTGTGTCTCTGTTGTACAGTATGTGCACAGGAGCTCCTCCTGTGTGTGTGTGTGTGTGTGTGTGGGGGGGGGGGTGATGTGTGCCCCTGCAGTGGGTGTGGATGTATGTGTGTGGGTGTGTGTGTATGGTGGGTAGGCTGTGTGCCCCTGCTGTGTGTGATTAGTGATGGCCTCCACATGCCCTAATACAGCCCCGACTGCTGTCCAAAGCGCCCAGCCGCCTTTGCCCCCTCTATGGACTGCTCCCCGCTCACGCTCTCCGCCGATCAGTGTTGTGTGTCTCCCCCCCCCCCTCCCCCTTCCCCCGCAGGCACCAGGTCGGAATGAGAATGACGGCTGCTGCGTTGATGGGACTGAGGAGCGGGACACGGTGGGAGCTCTGCTCACACTTGCTCCGGCTATCCGTCTTAGTGCTGCAGCTCCTGTGTGAGGCTGTCACACAGGAGCCGCAGCGCTAAGACAGATAGCCGGAGCAAGTGTGAGCAGAGCTCCCGCTGTGTCCCGCTCCTCAGTCCCATCATCGCAGCAGCCGTCATTCTCATTCCGACCTGGTGCCTGCGGGGGGTGGACAACGACACGACACTGATCGGCGGCAAGCGTGAGTGGGGGGGGGGGGGTTGCAGTGTCCTGACCCCACTGGCTGCGGGATCAGTAGGAGACACACGGGGGAAGGGGGGAAGGAAACTAGACGCTACCGACACAGTTTCTGGAGTCACTGTCAGAGACCGTTTCCGAAGCCCTGCCCACTGCCCAATCACATTGACAGGGGTGTGCATTCATATGAGCTGAAAGCACACCCCTGTCAAAGCGGCACTGCTATTAGGTGCCGCTTCTGCTGCTTTTCTGAATGGGCTTTCACTGCCCAATGCTTGGCCCTGCCCCCCTCTTCCGACCCTTTCACATAGACTGCGGGAGGCACCTACAGCGGTGCCTCCAAAGCACATTTAACACTGTTTCATAGAGGGTAACAATTGATAATGCTGATTTAGATTACCTTATAACTTCACAATAATGGGTAAGAGACACAGTACGCAATTGGAGTATGGGGTACCGTAAGGGTACGTATTTAGCGTAGCATACGCTAGGCCGTGATCGAGACGCACATGCGGCTGATAATGCTGATTTAGATTACCTTATAACTTCACAATAATGGGTAAGAGACACAGTACGCAATTGGCGTATGGGGTACCGTAAGGGTACGTATTTAGCGTAGCATACGCTAGGCCGTGATCGAGACGCACATGCGGCTGATAATGCTGATTTAGATTACCTTATAACTTCACAATAATGGGTAAGAGACACAGTACGCAATTGGCGTATGGGGTACCGTAAGGGTACGTATTTAGCGTAGCATACGCTAGGCCGTGATCGAGACGCACATTCGGCACGCTCGCTCACAGCTTAATGCGTGGTGTCGAGCACGCTATAGGCGAGCGACTACTGTAATGCTACGCTATCAGCGTAGCGGACGCTCGAGACCACGAGGAGATCACGAGCGGCGCAGACGTTCACAAGATGACAATCAGTAAACCTTGAATGTAACACACAGAAAGGATATTCTTATACTGTAAACCTTGTACTGAAACACTGTAGCGATATAACGCTGCTTAACCTTGTTAACACTAAAGCTGTTTGAGCGATCGAGACGCTCCTATTACCCTCTGCAATGTAATGAACACACAATACCGTGCTAAGGATCCAACACCTTTACCAACAAGCTTTTAGTTATATCGAAAAGGGGTAAAACAGTTACAAGTCATACACTACATACTAACATATAATTCCAACAGAATATCTAGACAGAAATATACAATAACGTTACAATCTTAAACTAAACAGAGAGAGAGAGAGAATGTGGCCAATACAAACAAAGAGCGAGATGATTACAGAGAATTACTTACACACACTGGGAACGATCGCAGTGCAGCCTGGTACCAGCCCCGAGTTAGTCAATATGAAAACCGTTTGTGGAGAGTGAGGAAGCTGTTCAGGCTGGCTGATCTTATATACACTGAGTACAGTATACTACAAAGGGACCTACAATCTCATTGTTCATTGGACACAGGAATGTCTCCTCGCATCATATCAAAAGGTCATAGGTTAGTTTGAACAGGTGGGCTGTGACTATTTCAAACAGCTCAGGTGGGTGGGAATCTCCGGATTCCCGCCGCATGGATAATGAACTGCAAATATAGAATATGTCCAGAAACTACTAATGGCCATAACTACACGCAGGAGCGATTAATCTTTACCTAACCAACACCGGATTATTGCTATAAAAATACTCTTCGGTTAGGTACCAGACACCACTGTTCAACCTTAATCAGACCTTTTGTACCACGCAAAGAGGGATTCCCAAGTCCGTGAACAAGTCACATTAACCAAACTTACAGTTATCATTAAGGGGAACATTACCAATAAAACATGCTATTTGGTTCTATTATTAAACGATTGAGTCGCCCGCTAGACGCACACAAACTCTACCGTAAATGCACATACCACGCGCTCGAGCGCATGGCCGAGGCGCCATCACGCGGCTGCATATATCCGCACACACGGGAGAGAATGTGCACGTGCAGCAGGCACGCGCATGAGGTGCATATATGGCAACGTGCAGCGTGATAGTTTTCTGACTTTGACAGTCCACCCTTTGGCAGTCATCAATAACTGCCACTTCCTAAAACAGTTCAAAAAGAGAAAAATATATGTCATGTAAAAATACATTTCTATGATTGGGTAAGGGAGAAGAGAGGAAGGTGGGAAAAAGGTATGACCTAGTGAGATAGTAGAAGCATGTATGTATGTATGAGTCCATGTTTGAGGGGTCATGTATCATCGTGCCGTACGTGTTTTAAATCAAGCTTCGAGGTATTGCGCAGTATACATTTGAATTCCTTCTTATCCCGTATTACGGGCCTGTGGATGGGCTGTCAAACTTTACCGAGCTCTTTTCGGCTTTTGGTTGCAACAAAATGGGGGAGCACATTTTAGTTGATGATACATGAATGGGGGGATATGTGAGTGCTGATATCTGCGCCTATATTTCCTATCGACTATGTGTGTCATTACCTGAAGGTTGTAGAGATGAAGATAAGAAGCAATTATGGTAAATGCAGTCATAAACTATATGAGTTTAATGTACATTTGCCGATTGAGGTCTTGTCTGATGTCTTGTCTCGATGTACATGTTGACTGTAGTCTCCCGATGCTTTTGCTATAATTGCTTGAGCAAAAAGCTTTCTCAATGTCCATAGACTTACAATCTTTGAAGTGTTGGGCTATCGTAAAATTTTAGAGTCACTAGGGAAAATGGGGGTCTATGGCATTGTCCATCAATGGTTTGTGTAAAAGGTTGTCAAATTCTTCTTCCAAGCGGATGTCTTTGTACCTTGGAGGAAAACAAAGGAGAAACAGGTGAAAGAAACGGACCGTGGAATCACATTTTCATCACAACATTGTCTCTATTGTTGGGTCATACATCAAATTAGTCGTTGTTAATACAGTGTCCTCGCTTCTTAAACTCATCACTCGGGCACTACGTTTACACTTCGTTAAATCCCGAACGCATCTAAATATCAGACCGACCAATATGATGACACCCAGAATACACAAAAGAAATTTCCCTACATCCATGATAATACCTTGGGCCCATTCTCCTAAACCAGAGAACCAATTTCGTGGGTTCAACCATGACACCCAACTGGTCAGCTCATTACCCACAGCAGCAAGGGTGAGATTGTGTTTCCTTCGGAACTCCCATTTTAATTGTAAAATGTCATCCATCTTTTGGTCTATGACCTCGGCTGGGTCCTCCGTGCTGTTTGTAATGTACGTGCAGCACTTGATTCCATATTGAGTTGCCAGGGTTACACAATACCCGCCTGTCACAGCTGTGAGGTAATTGAGAATCATCCTATGCTGAACCAGTTCTGTTTTGTAGGCTTGTAACTCTTTCCCAGTGTACCTGAATGTGTCGTCATACATTTCGGTGATATTGTCTAATAAATTTGCAAGCGCAGATATATATTTATAATTTATAACTCCTCTAGCGGTACGAGTGATATCTAACGCGAGTAGGAATTGAATCCCGGTGGATTCATGGATCAGGTCAGTGGCTGAATGCTCTGTTCTTTCTATCAGGTGCCGTTTAACGATGTGCTCATAATGAGTGTGAGTATAAGGAGCTTGGGCACTGCGGTGAATATCTTTCATTTTAGTGTGGGATACAGTCATTACCTCAGGCAGTACTTTTCCAATATAACATAACCCTTCAGAGTTTGGGGCAAGCCACTTATACGCCTTCCTCCCGCATATGAAATATGCGTCATCGGGGAGAACATATGGGACGGAGTGTGACATAACCATATTACAGATTTTCCATGTGAACTCTCCTAACCCTAATTCTTCCATCTGTTTAGTACACGTATCAGTTTGTACGATCTGTGCACAGTATCCTGGTGATACTTCTCCAACTCGCATGATCCTACTTCCTAAGGTGTACCTATACCGAAAGAATTTCCTATGGTCGGCTATCTGGCGTATAAGTTCTGTGTCTATGGGCAATCTGTCGGCTCTATGTGAGAATGTCATGGTTTGATTACTCCATGACACTTCCCAATTTCCCGGCTTTCGGGGATTGGAAATGTTAAAGCACACTAAGGACCTATCCACATGATATTGGTGGAGCTTCAAACTAGGAGGACTAGATATATTAAATCTCTTGTCCACCGGCCTCCCACCACTTAGCTCAAGTACCTCTCCTACCGTTAAAGGGAATGGTACTAGTCCTGATTTGCTATGGCCTTGAGGTACTTGAGAGCATACCCAACAGTCTGTCTGATTTAACACTTTACCCACTAAGGAGTGATAGTCACTCAATGGATGACGGTCCATGTGGACATTAAAACTGGACTGACATTTCTTTATGCACCCATCCTCAACTATATTGTCACAATGCCTACAGATGCAGTTCTCTTCAGCTAACAATCCTTCACAATTCCTTCTAGTGTCAATGCTACAAGATCGTTTTCTGATACTCGCCTTTACTCGGAGATTATGTT